>NW_003314292.1:1387170-1483973 GCF_000143415.4 Selaginella moellendorffii | reverse complement strand
GACCAAAGTGACGTTGCTGTTTAGGACATTTAGCTTATTAGATTTCACGGAACAACTAATTTAAAAAATTTACAACTGTATTAACGTCTCCCGGAGTAGATTTCTAGGATCCTAAAAACTAGACCCTATAGCAGGAGATGTCACGCCTACTGATCAGTATGTAAGCATTTGCCAAAGAAAACTTATAATGTGCTCGACAAAGTTCGTGAGTTACAGAAGGAGGTAAAGCTTGACGGTTTTGAGGGCCTCCCTTTGCCTTGTTCCAATAGCATAGGCATTCGTTTGCCAAGCCGTTTACACTAAAAACGGACCGTAGCATTCTTTACGAGTTCTATTCTCGAAGTTCTGTTCCTTGTCAAAATCCATTTATTATAGCCCTTTGTCTAGAGACCTTGTTCCTCTACAATATTATTGCGACAGTGTTCCTAGGTCGTTTGCATCAAAGCGACAGGATGGGAAAATCCGGCAAGATGGAGAGCCAAATGGCACTCACAGCCCCACGACTAAGCCATCAACTCGGCTTAGAGCTGATTGAGCGTGTCCCTGGCTAACTTGTGGTAACCTTGAGTGCGAAGAATCTACAAAGACCAACAAGACAATGATAATGATCTCCACATGTGGCATACTGTCCTGTTTCGTTTTATTAATATATCACAAAGAATACGTAAGAATACCACAAGGCTATAAACAGTATATAGATAAACTTATCATCACCTTTCAATGTTCCAGTCATTGACAAAAGTACTTGGAATCCAAAGCATCTGGGTTTTAGATATTTATTACTTTTATTGTCAAGTCTTTGTTTCCCTGATTGTCTCTTTTCAGAAATTGAGATTAAAAAATATAAAGACAATAGATAGCTGTTATAGGTCATGTATTTAGAAAGATGTTTTAGCTTGAGGCATCTTTGGCTCAATTTAGATATTAGAAACCAAAGATGTTATCTGCAGCTTCCACAGCCTTCTTTTTGGCGTCTGGGTTCATCTCGTCAATGGTCTCCTTGCGCGGCTTAAACTTACGGAAGGTGAACTCTGCAAATAGAACAAAAGGAGCGTGCAGTCTTCAGTGGTTTACATTAGACACCTCACCTCCAATGATGCCATTGGAATCCTCCTGATGGAACACGATACGGTTGCTATCAGACCAAGCAAAGAGTTTGATGCGGTACACCTGTACTCGTAAGCATGAGCTGTGACTGAAATACAAAAGGCAGCCTGGGCACAAACCTTGAAGTACGGGTTTTGCATATCAGGGTACCTTAAGACCCCGATGTCAATTATGGTCTTCTCGTGGTGCTCATGCTTGGCAAAGAAATTTTCAAAGCTGGTAATGGTCGCCCCTGACTGAGCAACAATTTCCCCAACAACTTTAATGTCGATCTTGGTTGATTTCAGGACGTCCTCATCTGCGATGAGATTCACAAACCAGACCTGAACCTGTGCCGAGAGAAGGCCGCAAAGGTTAATAGAGCTCTTCCACAATACATGACTCTATTACCGCTTTCACAATAGCTGGGTCCGGTGACCCGTCAATCTTGAAATCGCTAGAGCTTTTGTTGAGAAACTTGTCAGCTCTGCTAATCCCATCGCCCATTGGCTCAACCAGGGGATTTTGCATGAACATGGAGTTGACCTTCTCCCAAGTTCGCTCTTTCGGTGCCACTTTGGCTAGAAGGTCTGTGGTTCCCGAGATGCAAACTTTGAGAACCTCATCCATCTTCTTCACTGTTTCTGCATTCAATGTCCCAAACGATGGTGCCAGGTTGGTGTGGAGGTAATCCTTAGCACTCTTGGAACGCACATCAATCTGGAGCATTCCACAAGGAGTTAAGCACTGCTTTGGGCAAGACAGGTTCAACTTTACCTTGCTGAAATCAAAATTCGCCACAATGTCACCAATCTCCTTCAATGAACCGAAGGCTCCCTGCATTGTCACCATGGTTGCCATTGCAATTCACCTTCAGAAGAAGTATGTACACCAGAAGAGGTATGTACACTCACTTTTTATAATGGGGTAAATGAGTTAGTTTAGTGCACAAAACATGTTTATCCCAAAATGAAGTGACTCATCGCAGCACGTGCTGCATGACTTTGTCATACATATCCTTCCAAAAATGCAGGTATACCCGGTTAAAAAACAAAAGGTGATTTGGATGAGCGTTCTGAAAGATTAGTTTAGTGCAGAAAACTAGTTCGGTGCAGGAAACGCATCTACACCAAACGCGTTTGGTGCAAAACGCCAAGCCTCCTTCGGTGCAGTAGTCTAGCTTGACCCAACGCCAAAAATCAGGTATCGTTTCATATTATGCTTTTAGGGCATGATAAACTGCAGCCCCAGCCGGTAGCTGGAACCGCATCGCGTCACAAAGGAACCAGCGCTTGTGGAAAACCACAGGTCCACTAAGTCAAGTTTCACAGCATAGTCTCGGAGAGTGGTGAATTGAAATGCGCCGTGAACGTCAACAGGGTGAAATCACACACTCGTTTCATGTGCCTTTTGCAAGAGTAGCAAAAGCTTGATTGGGCTTGTCCGAGATTGGGAGCCCGACTTGTATCCATCCAAGGCAGGCGTGAGATGCTTCGGGTGCCCGAGACTAGGGAGGCGTTGCGGGCATCTGCAGAATACGAAGGGACGACGCTGGTGTAGTAGTGCTTGGTTCTGAGGGTGACTAACAAATCAACGTAGCCGTACATGTGTATAGATTAATTGCTTTGAAAATCAATGAAAAGCTAACATTTTCAATGACAGAAGACTATGTTGACTAAATATTGACTTTTAGCGAAGTTCTACGGTCAAACTATTTGCTTAAATTGTACAGTTGAAGAAGAAATCCTACCTTTGTTTCACAACGAAGAAACGATCAGCTTTGCAAGATGGCACGGCCCAAGTTGGATGCCAGTGCCAATCTCAGGTGATCCACAGCGCCAGGCTCTGCTGTGCTTAGGATGTTGTTCTCTAGCCGGTTTAGACATCAAGAAGAAAGAAATCAAAGACATACCTGCCAGGTTAAGCTGTGTGAAGACAGTACTTGAGAATAAACCAAACGATGGAGTTCTGTCAAGGTCTTCTTCAAGAAGAGATCGAACGTCCTCCCCTTTTGCTATCAGGAGATCATCAACATGCGCCATCATCCTGATAGAAAATTTATATAAATATTCGACATGAGAAGTTCTTGCCACTGTGACGGGGAAGAGCATTTACCTCGGTGTCATTGCTGATAATTGCAGATAAAAGTTCTTCAAGGTCTTCGTCCCCAGAACTTTTCAATCCTTTGCACTTGGAAGCTATGCTACGCATTCCATCTAAGACCTGCACCCGATAATTGCATGTGAACTTAGCACACTACACAGTTCATACATGCCAAAGAAAAAGGTATCAGATGTAGGAAATGCGCCACCAGCAGCTCCATCCACTGAATCGTAGAGAGCTGTAGAATATCAACGTTTCCCAATAGCACCTGTATTAGCTTCTTAAGACCAAGAAGCGTCCCACAGTGGTTGCATTCCGCCCAAAACACACTATTTTCAAGCTTGGAAACCTGACTTCGCCATTTTTCCCTCGCCTGCATGTAATAAAATCTGAGAAACTAAAAACTTTGCTGCAACCACATCAAACCTTAGAAAAGTCAGGCTTAAAACCTACAGCAACACCAGGACTTCCATACCAGGGAGGTATTTGGCAGGCGAGGAGGGAGCGAGCACCGAGTACGAAGGGACCACCTTGCTGCGAGAGAAAGAAAATCAAAGTAGCCGTTGATTATGTAATGTTTACTGGTCGTAAATATGAGCAAGGATAATTCAACCATGTCAGAACGCAGGACGTATTCATTTAGAAACTCATGCTTGCTGTTCTCAGCTGGACAAGAAACTAAGAAAAGACCAAAGTGACGTTGCTGTTTTGGAAAGATTCGCGCATTTAGCTTATTAATTTAAAAAAATTACAACTGTATTAACGTCTTGATCGTCTTGTCCTGGAGTAGATTTCTAGGATCCTAAAAACTCGACCCTATAGCAGGAGATGTCACGCCTACTGATCAGTACGTAAGCATTTGCAAAAGAAAACTTACAATGTGCTGGTGACAAAGTTCGTGAGTTAGAGGAGGAGGAAAAGCTCGACCCTTTGCCTTGTTCCAAGTATTCTCTAAAGTTCTATTTTCAAAGTTCTGTTCCTTGTCAAAATCCATTTCTACAATATTATTGCGACAGTGTTCCTGGGGTCGTTTGCATCAAAGCGACAGGATGGGAAAATCCAGCAAGATGGAGAGCCAAATGGCACTCACGACTAAGCCATCAACTTGGCTTAGGGCTGATTGAGGGTGTCCCTGGCTAACTTGTGGTAACCTTGAGCATGAAGAATCTACAAAGACCAACGAGACAATGATAATGATCTTCACATGGCAAACTGTCCTGTTTCGTTTTATTAATATATCACAAAGAATACTTATGCTTCTTGATGGGCACCACAAGACTATAAACAGTATATAGACAGAGATAAATTTATCATCACGTTTCAATGTTCCACTGGAAGGCAAAAGTTTGCAACATTGACAAAAGTACTAAAGCATCTAGGTTTTAAATATTTATTACTTTTATTGTAGTTTGTATATCAAGTCTTTGTTTCCCTGATTGTCTCTTTTCAGAAATTGAGATTAAAAAATATTAAGACAATAGATAGCTGTTATTTTCAAGTAAATGAAGGTCTATGACTTGATTATTATTTAGAAAGGTGTTTTAGCGTGAAGCAGGGGACAATTGACACAGTCTGGATATTAGAAACCAAAGATGTCATCTGCAGCTTACGGAAGGTGAACTCTGCAAATAGAACAAAAGGAGCGTGCAGTCTTCAGTGGTTTACATTAGACACCTCACCTCCAATGATGCCATTGGAATCCTCCTGATGGAACACGATACGGTTGCTATCAGACCAAGCAAAGAGTTTGATGCGGTACACCTGTACTCGTAAGCATGAGCTGTGACTGAAATACAAAGGGCAGCCTGGGCACAAACCTTGAAGTACGGGTTTTGCATATCAGGGTACCTTAAGACCCCGATGTCAATTATGGTCTTCTCGTGGTGCTCATGCTTGGCAAAGAAATTTTCAAAGCTGGTAATGGTCGCCCCTGACTGAGCAACAATTTCCCCAACAACTTTAATGTCGATCTTGGTTGATTTCAGGACGTTCTCATCTGCGATGAGATTCACAAACCAGACCTGAACCTGTGACGAGAGAAGGCCGCAAAGGTTAATAGAGCTCTTCCATAATACATGACTCTATTACCGCTTTCACAGTAGCTACCCATCAAACTTGAAATCGTTAGAGCTTTTGTTGAGAAACTTGTCAGCTCTGCTAACCCCATCGCCCATTGGCTCAACCAGGGGATTTTGCATGAACATGGAGTTGACCTTCTCCCAAGTTCGCTCTTCTGGTGGCACTTTGGCGAGAAGAGTGGTAGTTCCCGAGATGCAAACCTTGAGAACCTCATCCATCTTCTTCACTGTTTCTGCATTCAATGCCCCAAACGATAGTGCCAGGTTGCTGTGGAGGTAATCCTCAGAACTCTTGGAACACACATCAATCTGGAGCATTCCACAAGGAGTTAAGCACTGCTTTGGGCAAGACAGGTTCCACTTACCTTGCTGAAATCAAAATTCGCCACAATGTCACCCTGCATTGTCGCCAGGGTTGCCATTGCAATTCACCTTCAGAAGAGGTATGTACACCAGAAGAAGACTCCATTTTTATAATGGGGTAAATGAGTTAGTTTAGTGCACAAAACATGTTTATCCCAAAATGAAGTATAGCTTGACTCATACATATACCTCCAAACCTGCAGGTAACAAAAGGTGATTGGGTGGTCTGAAAGATTAGTTTAGTGCAGAAAACGAGTTAAACACATTTACACCAAACAGAAAACGCCATGCAGTAGTCCCAATATCAAGAAAATCAGGTATCATATTGCTTTTAGGGCATGATAAACTGCCGTACATTGCTCTGGGTAGATTGCAGCGTCCTCTCCTCGCCAAATGAGTAGACGACTTTGCCCGGAACCGCATCGCGTCGCAAAGGAACCAGTGCTTGTGGAAACCCACAGGTCCACTAAGTCAACTTTTACAACTTTAAAAACCCTTCGGAGAATTGATGGTGAAGGAAATGGGCCGTGAACGTCAACAGGGTGAAATTCACAGGGTGAAATCACACTGTTAGGGGAGAGTAGCAAAAGCTTGTTTGCGCTTGTCTGAGATTGGGAGCCTGACTTCCAAGGCAGGATAGGGAGGTGTTGATTGATGCCACCACCCAAGCGTACCAATAACAACGTCCTGATGAAAGCCATCGAGAATGTTAGAAACCCCTCGCCAAAGTTTAGCGGTGGCGCTGGTAGCAGTGGTAGCGGTGGTGACAACCGGCATAAGCAGCAGCGATCGTGGTGGAGCAACTACATTTGTTGCACGCTGAGAATCAGCTAGTGATTTTTGGACAGAGAGAATTTATGCCAAGCTACGATCAGCTTTGCAAGATGGCACGGCCCAAGTTGGATGCCAGCGCCAATCTCAGGCGATCCAAAGCGCCAGGCTCTGCGGTGCCTAGGATGTCGTTCTCTAGCCGGTCCCTGGCGAGGAAGAGTTCCTGGAGGCAGCAGAGTAGAGTGTTTGTTTCGGACTCGCTAACCAGCACTTGCTCCGGCCATTCCAGCAGCTCCACCTGATTGATCCGAATTTTAGAGTGTAAACGAGATGTGAGAACAGCTCCATACTGATTCTTGGAGCAAGGACAGCCAGAATTTACGTGGAAAGGTTCCAGATTTTAGAAGCTGCAAGCCGGGGTATTAGCGAGCAAGAAGAAGTTCCGAACGGATTGGTAACCTGGAGAAGAGAAGTCACCGCTGCTCTGCCTCGCGCAGCGAGGTTTTCGGTGTAGGAAGCCTCCCTACGACGCAGATCGCTGATGTTTTGCAGCGCTGCCTTAAAGCTTTTGTACCTGTGTGAAGTTAGAAGTGAGCTCCGGATAGTTTCGCAACTGTATAAAGTGAGTACCTTGCTAGCAACGACAGGCCTTGATGCTTCGTTGCTCCCGAGCCAAGGATGTCACAGAGACCCTCAAAATGCTGGCACGGGAAAAGAGCGTTAAAAGTGTGCGTGTATCAAATAAAACGTAAGACTGCTACCTCGAGATTATCCAGACTATCAGCTTCACCAGACGTTATTGTGTTCAAAATCTGATCCGCAAGAGTAGAAAGCCTCTGCTCGTCTCGGGCCAATTGAAGCCACATTATCTCTTGGCCCTTCTTTCCATGCTTTAAACTATGAACACCAACAGCCTGGAAGACATAAAACACATGTGAGAACCCCAAGCCTGGAAAGGAAGAGGATACTAAACCCTGGCGATGGCTGTGCTCACGGTATCAAGCTCATAGAGGCGGCATATCTCTAGTGCCTGTTGCACAAAATTCACATTAAGATTCAAGAAAACGTCACACCAAGACCAACCTTCAATGCCAGTATCTGATTGGAACAACTCTGCTTCATTAGGAGAGCTTCAAGCATTCCCAGGCCTTGCTTTGGGCAAGCCGCGAGGTAAACAGGTGCTAGCTGAGATAATTGTTAGACAGACATCAAGAACAAAGAAATCAACGATATACCTGCCAGGTTAAGCTGTGCGAAGACAGTACTTGAGAATAAACCAAACGATGGAGTTCTTTCAAGCTCAAGCCGCCTAGAGTTTGCCTGTCTTCTTCAAGAAGAGATCGAACGTCCTCCCCTTTTGCTATCAGGAGATCATCAACATGCGCCATCATCCTGATAGAAAATTTATATCAATATTCGACATGAGAAGTTCTTACCAGGCATTGAAAACCTTCCAACACTTCGCCAAGAGTATCTGTATAGTACTAGATTAAACTCCACTGTGACGGGGAAGAGCATTTACCTCGGTGTCGTTGCTGATAATTGCAGATAAAAGTTCTTGAAGGTCTTCGTCCCCAGAACTTTTCAATCCTTTGCACTTGGAAGCTATGCTACGCATTCCATCTAAAACCTGCACCCGATAATTGCAAGTGAACTGAGCACACTACACAGTTCATACATACCAAAGAAAAAGGTATCAGATGTAGGAAATGCGCCACCAGCAGCTCCATCCAGTGAAACGTAGAGAGCTGTAGAACATCAACGTTTCCCAATAGCACCTGTATTAGCTTCTTAAGACCAAGAAGCGTCCCACGGTGGTTGCATTCCGCCCAAAACACACTATTTTCAAGCTTGGAAACCTGACTTCGCCATTTTTCCCTCGCCTGCATGTAATAAAATCTGAGAAACTAAACACTTTGCTGCAACCACATCAAACCTTAGAAAAGTCAGGCTTAAAACCTATAGCAACACCAGGACTTCCATCAGGGAGCCTCGGGCGCAGCCGCGGCATTTGCATAATGAGCAGTGTAACTGCTTCTACGAGGCCATTTTCAGTCTGCCAAGACATAAAAAAGCATCCGGAAGTTAACGCAAGTCAACAAAACAGCATGGAGAAAGAAACCTGCCGGTCATCAAGCTGATCCAATCGATATGATCCATGCATCCGCAAGAACGCTATCTGGAAGATTGAGATTACCAATGGAACTTACACGCACAGTTTTACAACTTACAACAACGTCAAGCCATCCGACTGACAAGGCCGAGGCCATTGCATCCCAGTAAGCTGCATCGTCTTCGGGAAACTGCAAGTGCAAGTTAAACAACGATACACAAAGAGAAAACAAAAAGCTGCAAGACTTCGAACTTACTTGAATCTCGGAAAGCTTCCGCTGGAACGACACTACCTTGGAATGTACAGTGTCCTCATCAATCAAGAGGACTTTGTCATACTTCTGCAAAGCTCACAGGCAAATCAATCGTAAGTCAAGAAAAAACTCACTGCTTCTTACCGCTAGCCAGTCTACAAGACGCTCCGGAAGCCACCATGTCGCGCTTCTGTCCACATAGAAAACTTCTATGAGCTCCCACACAGCCTTAAGCATCGAGGTCTTCTCCTCCTGCACAAAATAAATAAATAAATCAAATGAATCTTTCACATCATTCTCTCACGCAACCTTGCCTTGAGTGGGCTGGTCGAGAACGCTGCGAATGCTCTTGCTATATTCTAAAACATGCTCCCACCTGCGATCACAACTAGCGTTTCTAGAGAAAAAGAGAAGAATTTTTCATACCAGTGACCAGTCGCCTGGGTTGTAGCCCAATTGCCGCTGGTTCTGGAGAAGAGCAAAAGCCGGGAGAGAATCATACGCCAGTCGCCGCCTCTCGGCATCCCATCCTTCTCCCAGATGAATCTCCGTGACTCTTCCACCGCCTCCCACAGCATTCTCGATGTAGGAGAGCTGGAGCTGGTTCCCATTGCTCCACGACACACAATCGCCCTGGATCCCTCAATCCGCCCGGCACGCTATAGATTACCGCGGCCGAGGAGCTGAGGATCCATCGCCACCGGCATTACGCTCCCCGTTCTCCAGCTCCTCGAGACGCTGGATCCCCGGCATCACGCGCTCCAGAATCAGGCCTATCTTCCCAAGATCATCGTCGTGATTGGGCTCAGCATTGCCCAACTCTCGATCCTGATGCTCCCGGCGGACGTCGCGAATCGCCATTCCTGCGAGAAGAATCTCTACGTCGGGGCGTGTAAGCTCACTCTCCCGATGAAGCAGCTATGGTGGGCGGTTTACATCATCGACACTGTGCTCCTCATTCCTTTCGCGATCTTCTTCTACGAGAGCGATCAGGAGAAGTAATCTTCCATCTTTTTGTTCTTGTTCTTAGAATACTCGATCGACCGAGCTCCTCCTAGAGTTTCTTAAGTTCTTTCTATTCCTCCATGATCTCAAAAGCTTTCTTTGTTCGTGGTGATTTCCAGGACTGTGACACAAAGGGTAAAGAACGCTCTCTTGTGGGTGGTGATACTCCTCACAGTCTTCTGCCTCCTTTTGGGAATTCTCTATGGTAAGAAGCTTTTTTCCATCTTTTGTTCTTAAACCCTTTTTCTACGTGATTGCTTGAAGTTGTTATTGGTTATGCCGATTTCACCATGAGAAGTCTTTCATCCACAACGATGGCGTTCACCAATGATTTTAGCTCGCTCAATGCAAAGGCTTCGTGCTTGGTTTCGGCTGGTTTCTCATTGTTTTCTAATGTTACTCTCATGGTAAGCCTTTTCTTCTACATTTTCCCTTTCTTCATTGATCTGACAACATTGTGTGACAGTGTGCAGCTTATATGTCTGGATCTCTGGTTAAAACTATCTGTGACTTACGTGATCACATTAAACACAATAATAGGATCAATACTCTTCATGGTAATGTCGTTTTATGTGTTGTTTTCTAGAAGATCTGATTTCCTTCCTGCAGTTGTTTGGAGGTGTTGGAATGGCAACATTACCAGTGAGCCTCATATTTGCGTTCAAGAATAGGCCCAAGTGTGTTATTACTCGTGTGTGTGTGATTTGTTCTCATTTCTTGCAACTAATATCTTCAAGGTGATGGCTTTACAGGAGGCGACTGATCTAGCCAAGCGCTCTAACGAGCTAAAAACGGCGACTTTGGGCCTCTAACGCGAAGAGAGAGGTGGGAAGAAAGGACGGATGTTTCGAAAAAATGTGAAGAAAGTCCAGCAGGTGAGCACCACTGTGCACAGAAACAAAAGTAAATGGTGGACGTGATCATGTTGACAAACGCATATGTGTAGCTCGATTCAGGAGCTTGTCTTTTTGGAAGATGATGTTGAAGCTCTGAACGAGGCATTCCCACAGGGAGAGAAGGTACCGTTCTAGTTTACCATTTACCAAGGCACGCTCGATCCAATGTGGCACGAGAATGTGATCGCGTCGGGCGCGCAACCGTCGAGCGCCATGGATTCCGATGTTTGGCTCCGGCATGGCGTCGAGGATCGATCGCGCCTTGCGGAGCTGCCACGTGCATCACCGCCGTCCAGGTCACCACGTTCTTGTCCAGGGTTTGATCGAAGAGCTCCCTCGCCCGATCCACCAGCCCCGCCTGTGCGTAGGCCGAGATGATCGTGTTCCAGGACGAGAGATTCCTCGGCGCCGTCATCGAATCGAATGCCTGCCGCGCCTCCTCAGCGCCTGGATCATCACGTTCCAGGCAACGGTGTTGCAGTGCTTCATCCGCGAGAAGAGCTCCCTCGCCTGGTCGATCTTCCCCACGGATCCATAGCCCGCGATCATGGACGTGATGGACATGAGATCCGGATGATCCAGCGCGAGGAAGAGCTCCTCGGTGTTGTGCATCAGCGCTCGGCGTAGCCCTGGATCATGCTCAACCACGCGACACAATCCCAGTGCGGCATAGCATCGAAGACCGATCGCGCGAGATCGACCTCCCCGGAGGAGACGCAGGCGTGGAGGAGATTTTTCCATCTCGAGACGTCCCTCTCGGCCATGGCGTTGCGGAAGAACTCCTGGGCTTCGCGAATTTGCCCGCATTGGGCAAATGCTGCGATCATCGCGTTCGCCGAGACGACGCCCCCGGCAGGCATCCGCGCGAAGACCTCCCGCGCCTCGCCGATCCGGAGGCGCTGCGCGGCGATGGTGAGCATCGAGTTCCAGGTAACGACGTCATGGCGGGGGGATTCCACGAACAGGGATCGCGCGTCGCGGAAGCAGCCGTTCTGGGCAAGCGTGGCGATGGTGAAGAGGTTGCGGACGCAGAGCTTGCGGAAGACGACCATGCGCTGGCGATGGAGCGGATTGCTGACAAAGAGATCGGTGTGCCAGCTCGAGCGGACGATCTGCGCGTGCAATCGCCGGCCGCCCTCCAGATCGCCGCAGCAGCACGACGTAGCCCGACGCCTCGGGATCGCTCATCCTCCTCGTCCCCGCGCATTTCCGAGGAAGAACAAGAATAATCTACGTGAGCCCTAAATTCTAAGATGGTAACTTTAAGGGTAAAATATAAATAAGCATAATCCACGTCCGCCCTAATTCTTCTTCTATGGCGTATTCTTATTCTAGGTGGAAATCGATGAACCAAAGTCTTTGGTTCGATTTCTGTACGAGTCGGAGTTGATGGAAGTCGGATTAAATAATGTAGCGCCAGTCGGCCTCCAGCCTTGTCGCGATCCAGCCTTTAAATTGAAACGCTGGCACTTCTTCATTCTTGCTGAGATCGATCAGCAAGTACTTCTCTTTCAAGTAGTCATACATGATCTTGTGCACCAAACCTGGATTACAAACAAGGATGAGACAGACACTAAGATCGAAAGACAGAAGAAAAGAAAATTAAGAAAGCTTACCAGCTTTGTGCAAAGCTTTCAATCCTCGCAAAACTCCATATGCCATGTCGCGCATGTCCTCCTCATTGTCGGGATATTTCTTCGCACAGAGTGGTAGAGTTTCCACCTCGTCATCTCCTTGATCGCTTCCGTCCTCTTGGTGACCGTCGCAAATCTCGCTCTCTTTCTCCTCCTGCCGCCACTGCCGCTGCTACTGTCTGATGAAGAAGATCGTTCTGATGATTCCGAGATGTCAGAACCTACATGTGCTTCGGGATGGCAGTGAGAGTCACCTCGCGCATGAGTTGTACCTCCTTGGACTCAAGTGTAGGCCCGAACACGCTACTAATCATATGTCCGCCACCTTCTATGGCAGCGACGTAAGCGGCCTCGAGGCCGGCAAGACAGACCTCGTGCTCGGAAGAATACGCTTCGAAGTCTATGATTCTCTTCACAGCGCCCTTGAGCGTGAGCTTGACTTCCCAGTGACCATGGAGAACAAACGTATCAAGCGGAGGCCTGCAACGATCTAGTCAGTACGGAATCGGTGCGAGCTTGTTCATCACTCACGGGGTTTCAGCGGCCATAGCAACAAGAAGTAGAGCTTGAACGGTATGTGCTTAGTCACATCCAGCACGTCAGTCACTGGCGTGAGGACTCCCTGCGCCAAAAGAACGTTAGAAAACAGAGATTTCTCAGTGAATCAACGCTTCTTGCTTGCAGCACGAAAAACTGGACGAACTGGCCTGCAGCTGCGTAGCATATCATAATCTTGAGCTTCCGATACATTGCGGGAGGGAGTTCCATAATCTTCACAGCGAGCTCGGCCTTCGCCTTCTCAAACTTGTTGGGATTCTTCCTCTCCTCGCCAAATGCGCTTTTTCCCCGGCCCATGATGATATTGCGCGGCCGATTCGACTTGCTGAAGAACTTCCATCATGGAAGTTCCGTGATGAATCCTTCGTCGATAAGCGTTTGGGACACACAATCTCTCAGCAGGTCCCAGATTCGCTGGAACTGCATTGCCGTCGCGTCGAAGTACTCCTCCCCGGCCACCAAGGAACCAAGCAAGTGGAAAACCGCCCAGCCTCATTCGTGACATCGAAGAACTCATCCGTGGGGACACGACGTTGAGACGTCGAAGTCGGATAGAAAAGCTTTCACGTCGTCGTTGGGTCCAGACGATATACAGCGAGCAGGCTTTCAGGATCTCCTCGGTGCCTGGAAGAGATATCAATGCTCATTCTGATCAAGAAGAAATCACAAGGGGCTGCTGGCTGGCCGTGGGCAACAAGGCCGGAGATCTTGTACGGTAGATGTTCCCTCCACCAAGATTTACAAGGCTGGAGACATATCTTTCCTTTCCTCAACGTAGGGCGGAAGGATGTACACCCAGAACCCAGGGAAGATGGTCCAGCTTAATGCGTGGAGAACCCGACTTGTATCGACGCAGGACAGAAACATCCTCCATCTTCTACTCCACTGCAATATGAGTTGTGGCGAGGCTTGGCTGATCTTCAGAAGGCGTGGCCAGTGGAAGTGAACGCTCTTGCCTAGCATGGAGAGCTGTTATTGCGTTCTCCCGCAACGAGTTTGGCAGCAGCCTTGAGGTCGGGAGGTATTTGGCAGGTGAGGAGGGAGTGAGCACCGAGTACGAAGGGACCACCTTGCTGCGAGAGTGTATTGATTATGTAATCCATGTGACTAATATTGACTTTTAAGGTCATGGTCAAACTATTTGCTTAATGTAAATATGAGCAAGGATAATTCAACCATGTCAGAACGCAGGACTATTCATTTAGAAACTCATGCTTGTAGACAAACCTATGTTCTCAGCTTGACAAGAAACAAAGAAAAGAAAAAAGTGAAGTTGCTGTTTAGGACATTTAGCTTATTAGATTTCACGGAACAACTAATTTAAAAAATTTACAACTGTATTAACGTCTGGATCGTCTTGTCCCGGAGTAGATTTCTAGGATCCTAAAAACTAGACCCTATAGCAGGAGATCTCAAGCCTACTGATCAGTATGTAAGCATTTGCCGAAGAAAACTTATAATGTGCTCGCGACAAAGTTCGTGAGTTACAGGAGGAGGTAAAGCTTGACGGTTTTGAGGGCCTCCCTTTACCTTGTTCCATCAGCACTGGCTGCGCTGTGCCAAGCCGTTTACAACAAAAACGCCCAGTAGCATTCTCTACAGTTCTATTCTCGAAGTTCTGTTCCTTGTCAAAATCCATTTAGATATTCCCTTGTCTGAGAGACCTTGTTGCTCTACAATATCATTGCGACAGTGTTCCTGGGGTCGTTTGCATCAAAGCGACAGGATGGGAAAATCCGGCAAGATGGAGAGCCAAATGGCACTCACAGCCGCACGACTAAGCCATCAACTCGGCTTAGAGCTGATTGAGCGTGTCCCTGGCTAACTTGTGGTAACCTTGAGTGCGAGGAATCTACAAAGACCAACGAGACAATGATAATGATCTCCACATGGCATACTGTCCTGTTTCGTTTTAAATATATCACAAAGAATACGTAAGACTACCACAAGACTATAAACAGTATATAGATAAACTTATCATCACCTTTCAATGTTCCAGTCATTGACAAAAGTACTTGTTTGTCGTTCCTTTTTTTTTGGTGTCTCTTTTCAGAAATTGAGATTAAAAAATATAAAGACAATAGACAGCTATTATTTTCAAGTAGGTCATGTATTTAGAAAGATGTTTTTAGCTTGATGTTTTAGCTTTAGAGGCATCTTGGCTCAATTTAGATATTAGAAACCAAAGATGTTATCTGCAGCTTCCACAGCCTTCCTTTTGGCGTCTGGGTTCATCTTGTCAATGACCTCCTTGCGCGGCTTAAACTTACGGAAGGTGAACTCTGCAAATAGAACAAAAGGAGCGTGCAGTTTTCAGTGGTTCACATTAGACACCTCACCTCCAATGATGCCATTGGAATCCTCCTGATGGAACAGAATACGGTTGCTATCAGACCAAGCAAAGAGTTTGATGCGGTACACCTGTACTCATAAGCATGAGCTGCGACTGAAATACGAAGGGCAGCCTGGGCACAAACCTTGAAGTACGGGTTTTGCATATCAGGGTACCTTAAGACCCCGATGTCAATTATGGTCTTCTCGTGGTGCTCATGCTTGGCAAAGAAATTTTCAAAGCTGGTAATGGTCGCCCCTGACTGAGCAACAATGCGCCCAAGAACTTCAATGTCGATCTTGGTTGATTTCAGGACGTCCTCATCTGCAATGAGATTCACAAACCAGGTCTGAACCTGTGACGAGAGAAGGCCGCAAAGGTTAATAGAGGTCTTCCATAATACATAGCTTCTATTACCACTTTCACAATAGCTGCATCAGGTGACCCGTCAATCTTGAAATCGCTAGAGCTTTTGTTGAGAAACTTGTCAGCTCTGCTAATCCCATCGCCCATTGGCTCAACCAGGGGATTTTGCATGAACATGGAGTTGACCTTCTCCCAAGTTCGCTCTTCTGGTGGCACTTTGGCGAGAAGAGTGGTAGTTCCCGAGATGCAAACCTTGAGAACCTCATCCATCTTCTTCACTGTTTCTGCATTCAATGCCCCAAACGATGGTGCCAGGTTGGTGTGGAGGTAATCCTCAGCACTCTTGGAACGCACATCAATCTGGAGCATTCCACAAGGAGTTAAGCACTGCTTTGGGCAAGACAGGTTCCACTTTACCTTGCTGAAATCAAAATTCGCCACAATGTCACCAATCTCCTTCATTGAACCGAAGGCTCCCTTCATTGTCGCCATGGTTGCCATTGCAATTCACCTTCAGAAGAAGTATGTACACCAGAAGAAGACTCAATTTTTATAATGGGCTAAATGAGTTAGTTTAGTGCAGAAAACATGGTTAACCAAAATGAAAGTATAGCTTGACTCATCGCAGCACGTGCTGCATGACTTTGTCATACATATACCTTCAAAAATGCCCGGTTCAAAAACAGAAGGTGATTAGGTGGATTGAGCGTTCTGAAAGATTAGTTTAGTGCAGAAAACGAGTTCGATGCAGGAAACGCATTTACACCAAACAGAAAACGCCAAGCCTCCTTCGGTGCAGTAGTCTAGCTTGACGACTTTGAAAAAATCAGATAATCGTTTCATATTCTTTACGTATATGATTTTAGGGCATGATAAACTGCCATACATTGCTCTGGATACATTGCAGCGGGATTCTTCCTCTCCTCGCCAAATGCGTAGACGACTTTGCTCCAGCCGGTTGGAACCGCATCGCGTCGCAAAGGAACCAGCGCTTATGGAAAACCACAGGTCCACTAAGTCAACTTTCACAGCATCGTCTCGGAGAGTTCATTCAACTTTAAAAACGTTTAAGTTCTAAAACTTCGGAGAATTGATGGTGGCCGTGAACGTCAACAGGGTGAAATCACACTGGTCAGGGGAGATTAGCAAAAGCTTGATTGGGCTTGTCCGAGATGGGAGCCCGACTTGTATCCATCCAGGCGTGAGATGCTTCGGGTGCCCGAGACTAGGGAGGCGTTGCGGGCATCTGTTTTTCCGATCCCAGCAGAGTACGAAGGGGCGACGTTGCTGCAGTAGTGCTGGGTTCTGAGGGTGACTAACAAATCAACGTAGCCGTACATGTGTATAGATTAATTGCTGAGCTCAAGTATGAAAATCAATGAAAAGCTAAACATTTCCAATGACTGAAGCCTATGTTGACTAAATATTGACTTGTACCGAAATTCAACGGTCAAACTATTTGCTTTGAATAGTAAAGTTCGTTTGCCATCGAAGAAACGATCAGCTTTGCAAGATGGCACGGCACAAGTTGGATGCCAGCGCCAATCTCAGGCGATCCACAGCGCCAGGCTCTGCAGTGCTTAGGATGTCGTCCTCTAGCCGGTCCCTGGCGAGGAAGAGTTCCTGGAGGCAGCAGAGTAGAGTGTTTGTTTCGGACTCGCTAACCAGCACTTGCTCCGGCCATTCCAGCAGCTCCACCTGATCGATCGGAAGTTTAGAGTGTAAACGAGATGTGAGAACAGCTCCATACCGATTCTTGGAGCAAGGACAGCCAGAATTTACGTGGAAAGGTTCCAGATTTTAGAAGCTGCAAGCCGGGGTTTTAGCGAGGAAGAAGAAGGAACGGATTGGTAACCTGGAGAAGAGAAGTCACCGCTGCTCTGCCAAGCGCAGCGAGGTTTTCGGTGTAGGAAGCCTCCCTACGACGCAGATCTCTGATGTTTTGCAGCGCTGCCTTAAAGCTTTTGTACCTGCGTGAAGTTAGAAGTGACCTCTGGAGAGTTTCGCAACTGTATAAAGTGAGTACCTTGCTAGGAACGACAGGCCCTGATGCTTCGTTGCTCCCGAGCCAAGGATGTCACAGAGACCCTCAAAATGCTGGTACGGGAAAAGCGCGTTAAAAGTGTGCGTGTATCAAATAAAACGTAAGACTGCTACCTCGAGATTATCCAGACTATCAGCTTCACCAGACGTTATTGTGTTCAAAATCTGATCCGCAAGAGTAGAAAGCCTCTGCTCGTCTCTGGCCAATTGAAGCCACATTATCCCTTGGCCCTTCTTTCCATGCTTTAAACTATGAACACCAACAGCCTGGAAGACATAAAACACAGGTGAGAACCCCAAGCCTGGAAAGGAAGAGGATACTAAACCCTGGCGATGGCTGTGCTCACGGTATCAAGTTCATAGAGGCGGCATATCTCTAGTGCCTGTTGCACAAAATTCACATTAAGATTCAAGAAAACGTCACACCAAGACCAACCTTCAATGCCAATTTCTGATTGGAACAACTCTGCTTCATTAGGAGAGCTTCAAGCATTCCCAGGCCTCGATTTGGGCAAGCCGCGAGGTAAACAGGTGCTAGCTGAGATAATTGTTAGACAGACATCAAGAACAAAGAAATCAACGATATACCTGCCAGGTTAAGCTGTGCGAAGACAGTACTTGAGAATAAACCAAACGATGGAGTTCTTTCAAGCTCAAGCCGCCTAGAGTTTGCCTGTCTTCTTCAAGAAGAGATCGAACGTCCTCCCCTTTTGCTATCAGGAGATCATCAACATGCGCCATCATCCTGATAGAAAATTTATATAAATATTCGACATGAGAAGTTCTTACCAGGCATTGAAAACCTTCGAACACTTCGCCAAGAGTATCTGTATAGTACTAGATTAAACTCCACTGTGACGGGGAAGACCATTTACCTCGGTGTCGTTGCTGATAATTGCAGATAAAAGTTCTTGAAGGTCTTCGTCCCCAAAACTTTTCAATCCTTTGCACTTGGAAGCTATGCTACGCATGCCATCTAAGACCTGCACCAGATAATTGCAAGTGAACTTAGCACACTACACAGTTCATACATACCAAAGAAAAAGGTATCAGATGTAGGAAATGCGCCACCAGCAGCTCCATCCAGTGAAACGTAGAGAGCTGTAGAACATCAACGTTTCCCAATAGCACCTGTATTAGCTTCTTAAGACCAAGAAGCGTTCCACGGTGGTTGCATTCCGCCCAAAACACACTATTTTCAAGCTTGGAAACTTGACTTCGCCATTTTTCCCTCGCCTGCATGTAATAAAATCTGAGAAACTAAAAACTTTGCTGCAACCACATCAAACCTTAGAAAAGTCAGGCTTAAAACCTATAGCAACACCAGGACTTCCATCAGGGAGCCTCGGGCGCAGCCGCGGCATTTGCATAATGAGCAGCGTAACTGCTTCTACGAGGCCATTTTCAGTCTGCCAAGACATAAAAAGTATCCGGAAGTTAACGCAAGTCAACAAAACAGCATGGAGAAAGAAACCTGCCGGTCATCAAGCTGATCCAATCGATATGATCCATGCATCCGCAAGAACGCTATCTGGAAGATTAAGATTACCCATGGAACTTACACGCACAGTTTTACAACTTACAACAACGTCAAGCCATCCGACTGACAAGGCCGAGGCCATTGCATCCCAGTAAGCTACATCGTCTTCGGGAAACTGCAAGTGCAAGTTAAACAACGATACACAAAGAGAACACAAAAAGCTGCAAGACTTCGAACTTACTTGAATCTCGGAAAGCTTCCGCTGGAACGACGCCACCTTGGAATGTACAGTGTCTTCATCACTCAAGAGGACTTTGTCATACTCCTGCAAAGCTCACAGGCAAATCAATCATAAGTCAAGAAAAAACTCACTGCTTCTTACCGCTAGCCAGTCTACAAGGCGCTCCGGAAGCCACCATGTCGCGCTTCTGTCCACATAGAAAACTTCTATGAGCTCCCACACAGCCTTAAGCATCGAGGTCTTCTCCTTCCGCAAGAAAAAAAAAAAATCAAATAAATCTTTCACATCATCCTCTCACGCATGATACAATGGCTAACCTTGCCTTGGGTGGGCTGGTCGAGAACGCTGCGAATGCTCTTGCTATACTCTAATACATGCTCCCACCTGCGATCACACCTAGCGTTTCTAGAGAAAAAAGAGAAGAATTTGTCATACCAGTCGCCTGGGTTGTAGCCCAATTGCCGCTGGTTCTGGAGAAGAGCAAAAGCCGGGAGAGAATCATACGCCAGTCGCCGCCTCTCGGCATCCCATCCTTCTCCCAGATGAATCTCCGTGACTCTTCCACCGCCTGCCACAGCATTCTCGATGTAGGAGAGCTGGAGCTGGTTCCCATTGCTCCACGACACCCACAATCGCCCTGGATCCCTCAATCCGCCCGGCACGCTATAGATTACCGCGGCCGAGGAGCTGGAGGATCCATCGCCACCGGCATTTCGCTCCCCGTTCTCCAGCTCCTCGAGGCGCCGGATCCCCGGCATCGCGCGCTCCACCCAAAGCTAAAACCCTAAAGCGCTGGATCAAATCCCAGCCGTTGAAATTAGGGTTCTTAGGCGTGTGGTCTGGTGAAAACCGCCCAGGAATGCTCGCCCGGGCTATCGATCGATCCGATCGCGATGGAGTACAATGTAGTGCTGCTGGTGATCGTGGTGCTCCTCACGCTGCTCGTCTTCGCGATCAATATCTACATTCTCATCAGGTACCAGCATCCCGATGACTCGAATCAGGCATATCTTCCCAAGATCATCGTCGTGATTGGGCTCAGCATTGCCCAACTCTCGATCCTGATGCTCCCGGCGGACGTCGCGAATCGCCATTCCTGCGAGAAGAATCTCTACGTCGGGGCGTGTAAGCTCACTCTCCCGATGAAGCAGCTATGGTGGGCAGTTTACATCATCGACACTGTGCTCGTCTATCTCGTCATTCCTTTCGCGATCTTCTTCTACGAGAGCGACCAGGAGAAGTAATCTTCCATCTCTTTGTTCTTGTTCTTAGAACACTCGATGGACCGAGCTCCTCCTAGAGTTTTTAAAGTTATTTCTATTCCTCCATGATCTCAAAAGCTTTCTTTGTTCTTGGTGAGTTCCAGGACTGTGACACAAAGGATAAAGAACGCTCTCTTGTGGGTGGTGATACTCCTCACAGTCTTCTGCCTCCTCTTGGGAATTCTCTATGGTAAGAAGCTCTTTTCCATCTTTCGTTCTTAAACCCTTTTTCTATGTGATTGCTTAAAGCTGTGATTGGCTATGCCGATTTCACCGTGAGACGTCTTTCATCCACGACGTTGGCTTTCACCAATGATTTTAGTTCGCTCAATGCAAAGGCTCCGTGCTTGTTTCCGGCTGGTTTCTCATTGTCTTCGAATGTTACTCTCATGGTAAGCCTTTTCTTCTACATTTTCCCTTTCTTCATTGATCTGGCAATATTGTGTGACAGTGTGCAGCTTATACGTCTGGATCTCTGGTTAAAACTACGTGGTCTGTGCGTGCGCCCTTCCCGACTTACGTGATCGCATTAAACACAATAATAGGATCAATACTCTTCACGGTAATGTCGTTTGTGTTCTATTTTCTAGAAGATGTGATTTCCTTCCTGCAGATGTTTGGAGGTGTTGGAATGGCAACATTACCAGTGAGCCTCATATTTGCGTTCAAGAATAGGCCCAAGTGTGTTATTACTCGTGTTCAATACGTAAAGGTATGTGCTTCAATTCTTTTTACGTTCTTGCAACTAATCTCTTCAAGGTGATGGCTTTGCAGGAGGCGACTGACTTAGCCAAGCGCTCCAACGAGCTAAAAAAGGTGACTTTGGGTCTCCAACGCGAAGAAAGAGGTGGGAAGAAAGGACGAAAGCTTCGGAAAAATGTGAAGAAAGTCCAGCAGGTCAGCTCCACTGCGCACAGGAAAAAGAAAAAACAACAATGGTGGACGTGATCGTGTTGACAAATGCATATGTGTAGCTCAATTCAGGAGCTTGTCTTTTTGGAAGATGATGTTCAAGCTCTGAACGAGGCATTCCCGCAGGGAGAAAAGGTAATCTCTAGTTTCCCATTTAAGTTATTTCATTGCTGGATTTTCTCTCAGGCAGACACATCCTGGGCTCTTACAGTTCTTTTCTACTTAGCCAAGCTTGTTTTCGGCATTCTCGGGTAAGAAATAGACTTCGAAGGCTTGACAAAGATATTCACTTTTTTTTTGTTTTTTTGTTTTTCTTGTTGCAGCTTGGCTTTGTCTATAATTTGGCTTCTCCACATCATTGTTTTCATGCTAGTCAATCCTCCAGCTTTTCCGTTTCTGAACCAAGTCTTTATTCAGCTCGACAGTGCTTGGGGTACTTTCTGTCGATGCGATCTCTAGACCTGAATTGTTTCCTTCCTTTCAGGCTTGCTAGGAACCACCGCGTTTGCAATCTTTTGCTACTACCTCGTCATGTCTGTCATATCTGGAGAGATGCATCTGGGAATGAGGCTTCTGTTTCTTTCCATTCATCCAATGAAGTAAGCACCTTTTTTTGTATGGTTTTCTAGAATGTAGTGGTTTTTATTATGAAACTATAGGTACCAGGGCACGCTCATGAACTCGTTTCTTTTCAACGTGGCCATTATCCTTCTATGTTCAACAAGGTATGTAGTTTTAACATGTTTTTTAGCAAGCTCAAAACTGTTTGCAGCGTGATTCAATTCTGCACGAAGGCCTTTTCATTGTACGCCGAAGCTACTGCCGCTCAGGAAATATTTGGCCACTCGCTTGAGTCATTGAGAGGTTTGAAGTATCTCTTCATGTACGGCTTGCTTTGTTTAAGTTCCTGGCTTGTTTGTTTTGATCGATTAACTCGGCCTTCGTATGCCTGTTGCAGATTCAACGTTTTCCAAATAGCATTCATCGTGTTTGCGTTTTTGAGCTTCCTTTGCTACTGGACATGCGTAAGTTTTCCTTTGAACATTCCTGGGAACTATCTGACGAGCTCGGCAATAAACTCAGGGTCAAAAGCGACAAAGGAAGACAAAGTTTACTATCGAACGGGACAAGAAGGAAAAAGAGAAGAGGGACAAGAAGAAGAAGAAAAAGAAGGAAGAAGTGTGAGAACTACACACACGAGGTAACAAAACACTTTCTTTACAACTCGCTGGGGTAATAACGTGAACAACACAGGGAAAATAGAAGCTTTCGGGATGAGCACAAATGGATGCAATCCATTGAGGGCTTTTGGGGATGAGTATAGAAGTTACTCAAAAGGCAAAGTTGGAAGGTTTACACGTTTCAACTGTGGCATCTGGCAGCGCGTATATAAGCCGAGGCAGGCACTGCAAGGCAAGGTATCTAGATCTCTTTCGTTTTTTCGCGTTCCTGGTTTCCACTCTAGTGTCTGCTCGATCGATTGATCGCTCTCTCGGCGATGGCTACTGTGATCTTGCGCGCTCTTGTCATTGCGCTGCTGCTCGCGGCCGCGATGCTAATGGTCGTGGAAGGAAGTGCTAGGATGGCCGCCAAGAAGAATGCTGATCACGATGACGATCGGGAGTGGGACGAAATCCATGCTCAGAATCGTCACGACGATGACGATCCGCACCACTACTACCACCACCGCCACCGCTGCCACCATGGTTACTGCCCGCACTATAGTTCTAGAGCTGAAACTGGCAAAGCTGGTGGGGCCGACGTTAACTCCAGCGGTGGTGACACCGCCGCGAAAGTCAACGCCGAGGGTGGCAATTGAAAGTTACTCCGATAAGTCAAGCCATGTACTGAGTTGTATATAGGGAAATAAACAATGAATAAAATCAACTGCGTTGCAATGGTTATCTTTATGGCATCTTGCTGTCCAGCATTTTATGTCAAGTTGCAACTTTTTACATCGCCAATGTAGTCCAAATATTTATGCCATTCGGACTCTCAATCAAGAAGAGTGGAAGTTCACAAGAGAAAACCACAGATAAAAAAGAAGTTACAAGAGAGAACCATTGGAAAAAAAAAAAAAAAAACTCTCAAGAAGAGTGGAGAGAACCACAAGAAAATAAAATCGGGCTCAAACATTCCGTTTGACTCGCAGAGAAAAGAACCACAAAATCTGTTCGCTGGAAAGATAAAAGTTACTCCACAATGCAAAATTGGAAACAGTACACACAGCACGCGCTGAGCCCAAAATAATCCTTCTAGAATTGTGGTTCTTGTTTCCGATCGATTAATCGCAATCTTTTGCATTCTCTCAGTGACACTATCAATGAGCAATTCCTAATTCTCGTGCTCTTCTCCTTGTGCTGATCACTGCTGCCATTTAATAGTGACAGGAACTGTGAGGATGGTAATCTTCAAGCTCAAGATCACCACACCACCACCAACACGCTCTTGGATTGGATGATCTTAGTGAAGCTCAACACGACTATAACTACTACTACCACCACTAATTATGGAGGTGACGCCACAGCCACGGCAGCTACTACCATGGTCCTGCAAATAAGAACGCCAGCGTCCACGCCAGCGGTACCAGGCAGTCAACTCCAATGCCAATGGCGGCGAGCAAGTTGCCGCGAAAGTCAAACGGTGGGCTAGTCACCTGGTTTTGACTGTGAAAATAAATAATCAGTCATCATCCGCGTCCATTTGTACTCCCCATTTCTCGTGGAAAACGAGCGCGCCTGGAAGGACGGGATATGCCACGTGGGCATATTCCTTGAGGAATATGCCCCAGCATGCCAGGAATAAAAGGCTTTAGTATTTTAGGGTGGTCCAAAAATTTGGGGCCTGGGCCTCTGGAGCGGCGAGAGGGCGAGAGAGCGAGCGAGCGAGCGAGAATAGAGGAGTATCGAGGGGAGATGCCAATAGCGCAGCGATTGAGGATCACCAAGAGCGACACGAGCGATCAAATTGCCTTGTTTGATCATGGCGGCGACAACGGTGGTAGAAGGCGATCGTTCGATTACACAAGCCTCAGCGATCTCATGTCCAGCCGCGTAAAGAAGCAGCAATCCGAGCACCAATCTCTCAAGAATCCCAGCCCCAGGATTCCCATCAAGAACAGGCTAGTGGAGCAGGCCGCCAAGGCCTACCTCCGCCCATCGTCTCCACCGACAGCAACAGCGAGGAACTCCGCCAAGTGCTCTCCCTCGAGCTGCGCCTGGCGGAGCTACATCAGGATCCCGTTTGATGCCTGCCGCGCGCTCTTCGTGTGGCTGGATCTTCGCAATCTCTTCCGGCCTCTCAAGTGGCAAGCGTTTGCGACGACGAGGATGCGATGAGTCTCGACCGACGGCGCAAGTGTTTGATCCATCCAAAGTCGTGGGCTCACGAGGAAAACGCAGTGGAGGAGTTTTCCATCCATAGCTCTCTCGCTCGGCGCCGTCGAGGAGAAGGCAAAGGGTTGTCGTGTACAAAAAGACGTTTTCTCCTGTATAAATGGAAGCATTCATTAAATGATCACAAAGTGTGTAGCGTGTTTTCTTTGCGGATCTGTTTCACGTACCTCTGAAGGAGTCAATCGAAACTTCACCAGAACGTAAAAGCCAAGTTTTTTCAGATCATCGCTGGAGAAGAAAGATCAAACTCTATAAACAAAAGAGCTTACACTCATTGGAGATTCGCCTCAATGATCGTGCGCGCTGGAAAAACAATGGATTATACGACTTGTGGTAGCGTGAAAACTTGGAATCCCTATTTGATTCACGGCGAGGTGTCCAAAAATCTTCAAGGCCCCTGTCACAGCACACGAAACATTCAAGTCAATGGGACCCAAGACAGTTTAACAAAGTGGCACACCTCCAAAGCTCTGGCGAGAGACGACGAAACCATCAAATCGCCGCGCCGCTACTTGGCTGCTGCTTGCTCGCTTTGGCTGCTGCTGTTTTCCTTGCTGCCACTGCTTCCAGAATCCAGATCCAGACCAGGAACCTCGAATCCACAGGCAAATCTGTCCACCTCCACCCGTAGCTCCATTAATTCGCTGCTGTCCTCTAGTCCCCCGAGAAACTCCCCGTGTTCTCTCTGCACGGGACGAGCGGTTTCGTGGCCGGTGTTCCTGCGGCCATGAAAGAATAAATAAAAAATACACACCTATACGGCAACAGCGTTTCTGTTTGGAGTTCTCACTTCTGGAAAACACTCCGGCTGCCTGGAACAAATGCGACGGTGCGTAAGTCACTGTTCGAAAAGGACTGCGGCTGCTCACCAGTGAGACCAAGACGACGCCGCAAAAATCCCACTGCAAGAGATGGTTGCTTGTCCCATCTCTTTGGCGAGCCTGAGTGTTCTTCTTCACTTACCTGATGTAAGCTGCGTGCTGTTCACTTGCTTGAATGCGACTTGCCGCGCCGCAATATCACAACAAACCGCGAGCAGACTTCGGCCTCGCGAGATTTTTCTTGCCGGTCACTTTCCTCTTTGGTAAAAGACAATTTCTCCGCGGGGACCCCTGAGAGAGAGAGACTTTCATGCGCCATCAACGTAACAAAAAGACGAAAAACATAACGTACCTTTGGCCTGCGATGAGACCAGCCATGCCAAAGATTAGCATGGATAAGCGCGCAAGCTTTCTCCTCAGTCCGGCAAGCTCTCGTGAAAAATCGATGCTCCAGACATCTTCTTGCCGCAAGTGTTCTATCTCCATGACTGAAATAGCTACGCGAATTCATGAGTAGCGGTGGACTCTAAGTGAATGGACGAGAGAAACTCGTTCGTATAAG
Source organism: Selaginella moellendorffii (assembly GCF_000143415.4). Lineage (NCBI taxonomy): Eukaryota > Viridiplantae > Streptophyta > Lycopodiopsida > Selaginellales > Selaginellaceae > Selaginella > Selaginella moellendorffii. The sequence goes on along the minus strand of NW_003314292.1, from coordinate 1,457,699 downwards.
GTGCCTGCCAAGAGCTTCTCCTATCAGGTGAAGTTTTTGGATGAAATAAGTTACATACCTCTTCGTTGCCTGTTCTTCACAAGTGTGGATCATCCACACAAGAAAGCGGCCGATTCGCCCACACACACCTGGATCATTGTGACAATGAGGAGAAAGTTCTAAGTTCCTGGAAAGTATAGTTAACGGTGGCAGCATTCTTCTTTTGGTCGAGATTGTGAGCTCCTCTTCCCTGTAACTTCTGTAAAATGCGGCTGATCTTACGATCCCGGAGCCAGCGCCTCGCAAGAACCATCAAACCTGGAGCTCGTGAAAATCAGCCCTCCATCGCTGTGAGCGATCAATCCACGCTCGGGCGCTATCTTTCTTCCCCAAACCCTAATCCACATATGTTCTAGAATGAGAACGCTCCAGGTCTTGCGGGCGGGGACGATACCGTACAATCGAGCTCTGGCACTTCAGCGCAATCTCCACGAGCAGCGGCGTAGCGGCGGCATCGATGACACGCTCGTCCTGGCGCAGCATCCTCCCACGATCACGCTCGGCCGCCATACCCTAAGCCGCCACAGCCTCTCCGACGCCATTCTCACGCCCCAATCCGAGCTCCAGCGCCTCCAGATCGAGGTCCACCAGACGCATCGCGGCGGCGATGCCACATTCCACGGCCCCGGCCAGCCGATTCTCTACCCTATCGTCTCGCTCCGGGCGCTGGGGATTGGAATCCGGCTCTTCGTCGAGAGGCTGGAAGATCTCATGCTGGAAGTGGCGAGGGATTACAAGCTCCAGGCCGGAAGAATCCCTTCCCAGACAGGCTGCTGGATCGATCAGCGACGGAAGATTGGCGCGCTGGGGATCAGCGCTCCCCAGGGCGTGACGATGCACGGCCTGGCATTCAATGCCAACACCGATCTGGATGGATTTAAGCACATCGTCCCGTGTGGAATCCTGGACAAGGAGGTCACGTCGCTCGCTCGAGAGCTCGGGCAGGAGAGGGTCGATGAAAAACTAGTGGAAGAACAGCTCCTCCAAAGCTTCGTTCGTCTCATGGGCTACGAGAGAGTGGTTTCTACTAAAAACCTTGGGGAAGGGATTCGAACCGAGGACGTCCTCTAGCTTACATAAATTCCCGCCCATTTTTTGAAGCTAGGGTCGAGTTGCAATGCCTGGCAAGGTTGTGAGAATGGCGCCGCGGCAGCGCAAGAGAGAGCGCACGCCGGGGGAAGCTCTCGTCGATCGATTCCTGGCGCTGTGCTCCTCGGAAGATCGAGGTAAACTGCTGTTCAAGTTCTTTCAGCTGGAGCTCGCGGATTCTCGCAAGGAGGCCCGGATTATCAAGCGACAGATCATCCGGATGGTCCGCGACAAGATCCCGTATGCTCTCTTGTGAATCTCCTCTTTCACGACTGAAATTTGGGGGTGTTTTGGCAGCAAGTCCGCGCATCCGGCACGACACAGGTATGATCTCCATTCTTTCTTTCTGGCGCCATGGCTAACGTTGCGATCGTCAGGAAGAATGTACCCAAGGCATCGCCGGAGGAGATCATGAAGGCAAGAACGCGAGAGGAAGCGGAAACCATCGAGAACCCCGATTACCCCGACTGGTACTGTTTCAAACGATTTCATTGGGATGAAAACCTCTCCACTGCAGCCTTGATGACGAGGAGGACGCAAGGTTCGATGCCTGGTAAGACCGCGATTCGTAATAGGCAGACTATACAATTTTGATCCTTCTTTCTTTTTCCCTATATACTTTTCATTTGCTTGATCGATCAGCTATTGCCGTCTAAGCTGGAAACGGCTGAGTGAGTTTGTCCGGCAAGAGAATCCAGAGCTCTACGGGAAACTCGATAAGGTGATACACGGAATGATCGGTGGCATGCCGGACAGCAACGATTTGTACTACCACACCGAGTAAGGACTTTGCAATTTGATCGATTGTTCGATTCAAGCTCTTCATTTTGCAGCTTTTTTGAAGGACCAGAGGGACTGTACTCTGCCTACTGCTATCTTCACCTCATGTTTCACGGGTCACAGCAGCTGGAGGACCTTCGTCCGGCTCTGATGAAGGCGTTGAAGAAAGATCTGCCAAACGGCAAGAACTTAACGGACAAAGGCGTGATGAAACTTTGCCTGCGTCGACTCAATGACCGCAATGCACTGATCTTCTCCGTCCGTCTGATCTCCAGTGACTCCCAGTGATCCCCGGGGTACGTTCTTACTTCCTTTGCCAGGAAGAAAAACTAATCGATTGTTTCTGCATCCTTCTTCTCACAGGCCGAAAATCGAATGGATCCATTAGGTAAGTTCTTCGCAATTAAACGAAGCTCATCGAATGCTTTGTATGGGGAATCGAAGTGGATCCATCTGGAGGTAAGTTCTTCGCGAAGCTCATCGATCTTTTTTCATGGTTCTTCTCAGGCCGGGAATCGAATTGATCCAGCTAGGTAGAGGTAAGTTCTGTGCAATTAAACGAAGCTCATCGGCTCTCTTTTGCTTTCCCAGGGATTAATTTTCCAGTGTTTGCCACGTCATCTTGTTTTCTCTGCCACGTGGTTTCTCGCGCATGCACATATAGCGAAGTTTTAAAGCCCTAATAGATTCTTGAGGTTTTGGCTATGGCGAAGGGATTCCTGGAATGTAGGTACTGCTGAGGATGCGCGCGTCTGCTGAGGGTGATTCTATCAACTGCTAGCTTTTCCTCTGATCGTTCTCGCGGAGGTAAAACTTTTCTCTCCTCTTCTTCTTGCGATTTAATTCTGGGTGCTTTCCAGGATGAGGAGATCGGAGCTTTTTAAGCATGTTTTTGCGGGTTACAGGGCTCGCCTGGCTTCATCCGGCACTGGCGCTGGGATTCTACGCACTGAGTCCACTAGCTGCGCTGCTCAAGATGTTCTCGGGGGCCAGCTTTACAGGTTTCTCCCTTCCAGCAATCCAGGAACGCTTGGGTTTCCGCGAGGAATTAGTTCTTGCGCTACTGCAAAGCCCGATTCGAGCAAAAGATTGATTTCCGCCGTGAGACTGGGCACCGCTCACAGCAGCAACCTTCCTCCTTTGTTTGGGAATTCGTGGAGGAGGTCTGTGGCAAGTCTTCCTCCGGTTGGCTCTCTTCCCAATCCCATACGCTACAGCTTATATGGGTTGCTGCTGCTAACGTGCGCTGTTGGGACGTACTATGGTACTCCGTGGTCTAGGACTCAAGAGGACGAGAGCATCACCACCAAAGAAGAGGAGACCGTGACTAATTGGAGTAACACTCACGAAGCTCATCCGAGGTACTACCATCACCCAGAGACCCTCTACGACTTGGAGAGGATTGTGAAGCTCGGGCATGTCACGACGAGGACCATCAGGCCTACTGGATCCGGCCTTTCGCCGAATGGATTGGGATTCTCCAACGAAGGGATGGTGAACATGGCACTGATGGACAAAGTCTTGGTTGTCGACACGACGAAGAAGCAGATAACGGTACAGGCAGGAGCTAGGATTGATCAAGTGGTGGAGGCCTTGAAGCCTCACGGGTTGACTTTGGAAAACTACGCCTCTATCAAGGAACAGCAAGTAGGAGGTTTTATCCAGGTATAATTTCTTATTGAGTTTTTCGATTTCCGCAAAGATAACACTTGATTTTTCCAGGTCGGAGCTCATGGAACTGGAGCAGCCATTCCTCCCGGCGACGAGCGGGTGGTAAAGATGAAGGTTGTTACTCCTACCCGGGGGACGATCGAGCTTTCCGAAGAGTCCGACCCGGAACTGTTTCATCTCGCTCGCTGTGGTCTCGGCACATTGGGAATCGTAGCTGAAGTTACTCTTCAGTGTGTGCCTGCCCACAAGCTTGTGGAGCAAACTCTCGTCTCCAACATGAAAGAAGTACGAAAGAATCACAAGTAAGCTTGCTTTTTTGGTTTACTCCTGACTTGCTAATTTGATTAAATGTCTTTTTATAGGAAGTGGCTTCAGCAAAACAGGCACCTCAGATATATGTGGATTCCTTACACGGACGTGGTCGTCGTAATCCAGAGTAATCCTCTGCTTGAAGGCCAAGAACCTCCTACCGAGAAGGAGAAAGATGACGCTGGCAAAATAAAGTCGATGATGGACGTCTATAACGATATGGTTCGAAAGCGCGGGTATGTAGTACCAATATTTCAAATGGATTTTGTATGACTGAGCCGTTTTCTTCAGTCAGCCGGAAACGAAAAGTGAGATGCCCCCAAAAGTTAATGCTATGGCTGGAATATGGAGTGGCACTGCTGCTGGAAGCAAAGGATCTACCGGGACGGTATACCAAGAGGCTATGACTTTCCCGGCAATGCGCGACAGAGTGCTGGCATTTGCACCTCTTGATCCCGAGCATGTCAAGCGCGTCAACAAGGCCGAAGCAACCTACTGGAGACGAAATACAGGTTATCGCGTGGGCTGGAGCCACGAGATCCTGAGCTTCGACTGTGGTGGCCAGCAGTGGGTGTCGGAGGTTTGCTTTCCCGCGGGAACAGTGGACGAGCCCGACATGAGCGACATCAAGTTTATGGAGGAGCTGCTGGAGCTGATCAGAAAAAGAAACATTCCAGCGCCAGGGCCTATCGAGCAGCGGTGGACTTCGAGTAGCAGAAGCTCCATGTCGCCAGCGTCAGATCCTTCTCCAGATCGCTTGTTCTCCTGGGTAAGCAAATCTGATTTTTCCTTTCTCTCTCAAACTTGTTTGTTGTGCCATGCAGGTTGGGATCATCATGTACTTGCCGACTGAAGATCCTGCGCAGAGGCAGGCGATCACCGAGAGCTTCTTTGACTACCGTGGTGCTGTCCAAAAGAATCTCTGGGATCCGTATGGAGCGTACGAGCACTGGGCAAAAGTCGAGGTGCGTGACATTAGTTTTCAAAGATTGCAATAGATCGATCACTCTTCTTTACTTGCAGATTCGAGACAAGGAGGAAGCCGAGTGGTCTCGGGAGCGGCTCAAGAAGAGATTCCCCGTGGATTCTTTCGTCAAAGCTCAGATTGAGATCGATCCCCGGGGAATCTTTACCAACGAGCTTATAGAGACACTCTTCCCGAAGTACCGCCATGTCCAAACCCAGTAAGGAGATTTGCTGACAGAGAAACAAAGATGTGATAATAAGTAATAGCTAGAATTGTCAGAGTATAAGTATTGAACCTGCCTGATCATCGATCGTCAAGACAAGATCCATCGCAGACAAGAGAAAACAATCGAGAGTTTCAAAGCGAAACTTTTGTCGCTTGCTTTTTTGTTTGTAGAAGAAAAAGAAGTGTAAGTTCATACAAGTTAAGCTGGTCGATCCAACTTATCCAGGGCTCTAAGATCTAGTCAAGAAGAGAAGAACTCCACGGATTCTTCAATCCCCGAAGAATATTTAGCAGCGAGCTTATAGAGATAGAGTTGATTAGAACTAAACCAAAGAAATAAACTTCGCATTTAGAGGGTGACGAATCAAGTTCATAGCCAAAACGTAAGCACCTCCATAGCCAGGATGAGATTTTACCATAAGCTTGGCTGTGTTGAGGCTGTGCTTTAGGCTGTCATGATTTCTACACGCCCCAAGGAGGCACATCCAGTCCAAACCATCAGCCGCAAACGGCATCTCATTGATCACCTCCTGGGCATCTGTCAGATGCCCGGCCCTTGCTAGCAAGTCCACCATGCAAGTGTAGTGCTGCTTCGAGGGCTCTATGCTAAAGTCTGTGGCCATGGAAGTGAAGCACTGCATTCCTTTGCCGAGCTTTCCTTGGTGGCTGCAAGAGATCATGGCCATGGTGAAGTAGAAACCATCTGGGATCTCGATTGTGAGCATGAGCATGAGGTTGAGATCACAGACGAGCACAAACTCCCCCACCTGGAAGTAGGCATGGAGCATGATGTTCCAGATTACAAGGCTTTGGAGATGTGGGATTCGATCAAACAATTGTCTTGCTTTTAGCAAATGCCCTTCTTGGGCATATGCACAAAGAAGAGACGTCCAAGATACTTCATCCCTTTGGGTCATACTGTAGAAGAATGATTTTGCGTCTTTGATGTAGCCCATATGGATGTAGGCCGCGAGCATTGAGTTCCAAGTATAAATGTCTTGTGCCGGCATCTTGAGGAACAGGCACCGGGCATCTTCTAGATTCCCTGCCCGTGAGAAAGCGGCCAGCATTGTGTTAAAGGAAACCATGTCGTGCTGTGGCATCACTTCATTGAACACTTGTTTGGCTTCCTCCAGCTCCCCATTGTGAGAAAATCCAGCCAGCATTGCATTAAGAGCTGGTAGATCGTGGAATGGCATTTGCTTAAAGATAGTGGCAGCTTCAACCGGAATCTCATGAAGCAGCATTGTGGTGCATGATGCCGTATTCAGCCTTGGCATTTTACTGAAAGTATCTCTCGCAAGGCTCAGATTTCCTGCCTGTGCCACCGCTGCCAAGACCAAAGACATGGAAACCATGTTATGAAAAGGCATCTCTTTGTCAAACAATTGTCTTGCCTCTGTTAAGCACTCGTTTTGGATGTACGCCGAGAGCATAGAGTTCCAAGAGACAATGTCCAGCTCGGGCATAGAGCCAAACACTTGCTTTGCTTTGTTGAGCTGACCACGTTGACCATACATTGAAAGCAACGAATTCCAGGAGACAACATTCCTCTGTGGCATCCGGTCAAACATTCCACAAGCATCCCGCTGATGCCCACTCTGGGCATACGCGGACACAATTATGTTCCATGTTGTCAAGTCCCTTACCGGCATTTGCCAAAACAAACTCTTGCATTCCTCCAAATTGCCGGATTGACCAAATACGGTCAACATGGTGTTCCACGTCACGATGCTGGGAGAGTCAATCTGGTCAAAAGTGGACTTGGCCTTTTCAACGTTTCCCGCCTGGGCATACGCGGTCAACAAGGAGTTCCACGTCACTAGATTCCACTCGGGCATCTGGTCAAACACAGTAAAAGCGTCAACGAGATTCCAGGCCTCCACGTAAGCCGTCAGCAAGGCAGTCCATGAGATGAGGTCGCGAAGTGGCATTTCATCAAACACACGCTTTGAGCTCCGCAAATCCCCTTTCCTGGCATATGCTATAAGAAGAGTTGTCCACAACACAATGTCCTTTTGGGGTATCTTGTCAAAAAATATCTGGATTCTTTCCACGCAGCTATTGTGAGCTATTAGGAAAAACACTGTGGAAAAAGAGATGAGGTCGTGCTGTGGCATTTGATCAAATAAAGTTTGGGTGCTTAGAAGATGCCCTGCACGGGCATATGCTGAAAGAAGAGCATTCCATGCGACCAGATTGGGCTGAGCCATAGCGTCAAAAGTTTGCTTCGCAAGGGCCAGTTCGCCGTTTCTAGAGTAGGCATTCATCATTATAACCCAAGAATACGAGTTTCTTTGTCTCCCCAACCTGTCGAAGATCTCTCGGGCTTGACTCAAGCTCCCGACCCTGCCATGCATTTCAATCAGCTTGTTACCAACAAACGTATCGAGTGGTGCCTGAGACGAAGTAACGCGATCGTGCAAATCATTCGCCTCTACCAACGTCTTGCATTCCCTGATACTCTCTATGATCTCCATGTACTCTCATCATAAACTCAGTATCAATCCAAAACAATGAGAGACTATGCATTATTTCATTCCACATCGTCCGAAAGGACGCGTTTGATCCCGTCGCCGCCCTCCTCCTCCAAAGCCGTGGCATTCATCCTGGTGTTCGCCGGGCACCTCTCGCGCGGATCATCGCTCTCCTTCCTACAGAAGCACTCCGGCCAGGGATTCGTGTAGAACGACTCGGGATTCACACGGCGGTGAGACCTCCCAAACGTTCCACCGCTCATCACGCCTCTCACCATGGCCTCGAAGTTTGCGGCGGCGGCGCCGCCACCACTCTCGCGAGCCATGAAGATCGGTGCCAGAGCCTTCCTGTTGGGCTGGATGGACGTCCGGAAGCCGTAGTAGAGCCTGTGGCCGAGGAGATTGTTGGCAAAGTTGCTGGGACCGTCGTAAGTTGGCATGAAGATGTCCGAGAGCAAGCACACCATGTAGTCCACCGCCGGTCCCAGGAGTCCTCTCCCCTCGGCCTGGACAGCTTCCAGCTCCTCCGGAGCGGCCACGGTGGTGCGATTCTCCAGGTGAGGATACATCTCTCGCAGTGGCTGCATGAATCTCTCGCCTCCAAAGATGTCGCCCGCTGCGAGGTAGAGGCGGGTCGAGTTGTCGAAGCCCATTGCCTGGAGGATGAGCCCGACTTCTTCCGGTGTCAAGGGACACTTCCCGATCAAGCGCCTCTCGTTGTAGACGAGGCGCTTCTTGGCGAAGTTTTGCTCGCGGTACTTTCGTAGTATCTCCTGCTCTTCCGGTTTGAATATGGCGAGGCACCTGAGAGAAGCTTGTCGGTGGAGAAAGACTACGAAAGAAGGAAGGACGTACCCAGCGAATGCAAGCATGTCCATCTCGAAACGGAGATGGATCGACATGAAGTGGCCTTCAGCGCGGAGCCTGCTCACGATCTGGTTGCTCAGCTGCATCACGTCCGGCTTGAAACGCAGTGCGTGGAAGTTTACTCGGCACCTCAACCGCTGGTACTCGGCGTTTGGAATCTCTTCGGCTAGGCGATGGGAAAAGGGAGTGAGATATATCGCGCCGTGCTGTTTCATCTTAGCCAGCGCTTCGGTCTCGTACCAACTTGGAGGACCATCTCGCGGTGGTGCGATCTACAGCAGACAAGAGTTACGTTGGTTTGAAAGAACGAGTAACCAACCTGGAAAGCCTTCATCTTTTTCTTCTTCTTGTCGGAGACGTAAGGAAGGGACTCCACAATCTTGACGTCGTGTCTAAGGGATTTGATAAAGTGTTCTACATCATAAATACCAGCAAAACCACTGCAACATCAAAAACAACTGTTTGCTCTTTATCATAACCAAGGACGAGAAAGCAAAAGATATACGGACCTTTTATCGTTCCAAAACGAGTTAGTATCCAACTCCGGCAACACAAGCGTTGCATTCATTATCCTCGCTGCCAAAACTGCATTACAAATCTGCAATGACACATCGATGAAGCTGGAAATAAAAAGCAAGGAGAATAGAATGTCTCTTACCGCACTGCGCTGCTGGTTAAGCCCGCCATTGCACCGAACGACGAGATAGCCATTGCTTTTCTTGGGAGGGGCTGCAAGCAAGATAGTCCACTAAGTTACATACAAGAAGAAAAGAATGATATGAGAAAAAAACTCTACTTACGCGGCCAAAAAGATCTGGGAGCCGAGGAAGGCCTCCAACCAGAAGAAGAAGAGCTCGTCCAAAGAGAATTCACATCAATCTGCCAAAAACCAAAAGAAAAAGAAGAGATAAACGCTTTAAAAACGAGCAAGGAAAATCGCGAGGAATGCTTACATGAGAGTGAACGATGACACCGTCTTGCCGCAACTGCGAGACCAGCGACACCATGCACAGAAGCAGCACCAGGCCAGAGATGGACAATCGACCAGCAAATCCCTTCATACTGGCAGTCACTTGCTTCCATTGCCTCTGCCCCCTTCTTCCTAATGCCGACGCTCCACCCGTGAGAGAACGCTCATCATCGTCTTGCGAGTGGCTAGATCCCCTGGCAAACACAAATCCACGTCCACGAATCAGGCTCCCGAAACCAGAGAATGCAGCTGCGCTAGAGCTACCACACACAGCGAGGGATCAGATCTGTTGCGCAGCACGAGCACCATTCTTTCGTTGCGAGAGAGAGTGTGAGAGAGCTTAGATCTATCCCGCCCCTGTTGCCCTAAGCGAGGAGAGACGAGAGCGCTTACCTGCGCATCAAATGGGGCTGTTTTCTACGCGTCAATGCGTCGTGTCGGGGGCCGAGCGAGCTGGATCGACGCGCTCCTCTCGCAAGAACCCTAAAACTAAACCCAAATGCCGCGAAATATTTTCAACGAGATAAAAGAGACAGTTTATTTTTATTTGGAAGGAAGACTATGTTTGACTATCTTGGACTACATTGACTAATACTAAAGATTGGGATTTCACAAAGAGCGCCAATGCTTTAAAAGGGACTCAACACTCTTGCCTTGATCGACCTCTCCCGGTGGAGCTTTAAAGTGATTTGGATTGAAATGTAGGCCAGAATCGAAGCTCCGCAAGGACCAAGGTGGGATTGAGCGAGGAGGATTCAAAGCTTAGCTCCGAAGAGGATGAGGGGTAATTCCTCGACCTCTTCGAGTTCTTATGAAGTTCCATGCACCGAGAACTTTGAGTCGTCCCAGCAAGGCATGGATTCGAAGAAACTCTTGTAGCAGCCACCACACTCCTTGGAATCAAAGAGATCCTTTGCTTGTTTCGCGAATGCATTGAGCGTGTAGGCCGTGAGCATGGCGTCCCAGGACGGAACGCCACCTCTTTCCGAGATTGGTCGCTCTAATACTTGTAGCAAAACTTTTCGAGAAAGCGCATGCAAATTCTTTGCTTGGAAGTTGGAAGAGATCGAAGATCGAAGAAACTTTCTTTGATTGTAGATGGTGTTTCCTTTTCTTTTCGCTTCGCAGTTGTAAGTTCTCTGTTTCCAGCGAATATCCGAGAGCTATTCACACACAGCGTGGTTATTTACATTGGGAGTAAACATCAAAACCGTTAGGATCAAGCTCTAGCTTTGTCAAGTTGAAATCTAAATCTATCTCTCACTCTTGAACTTTTTGGATTTGTCCAGCATATCTACCATCGCCGAAGTTCGATAGGATGTCAGCGAACATTCTCTTTTCGCAGAAGGAGCTGATTTAAACAGAGAAAATTCACAAGAGTTAGAACACAAAAGAGCTGTCCAAAATGTCTTACCTCTCGACTGGTACGTAGATCGCTGGTTGACGTGAGAATTCTCGGCCGCAAGCAGCACAGCATGTCCCCCGGAACGGTAATAATCCCCCATCATGCACTGGATCAGCTCCTCGAGTTCGCTCACCAATCCCTTGGACAAGACATCGCCAGCTCCAAACGCTCGGGAGCTCTCAATCTTTTGCTTCACGTCCAGCAGCGCTTGCTTTGCCGACGCCAAGTCTTCCGAGCTGCGACACCCGAGCCTCCGAGCGGCAGCCATGGCCTTCGAGGCACTCACACGGTTCTTCTGCCTGTCCACCTCGATCTTTGTCGCTTCCTCTTCCTCGCCAGCTTTGAGCTCCTGGATCACCAAGCTCGAAGTTGCAAGCTGCTGGGTCTTGTCGCTGGACGGGTCTCGAAAGCTCCCTCCAACTTTGAGAAGTTCCAGCGACGAAGAGCTCGAGTCAGAGCCAGGCAGCAAGAGCTCCACCAGGATATCTCTCTCCTCTTCCGCGTACAAGGATCCAAGCTTCACTGTTGCAGCTCGATCGCCAGCCATGGCCGTTGTCCCGGCGGTGGCTTCCACACTCTTGATCCGCGCTCTGCCGCTTGCCTCCATCCAGACCTCCACTTCCTGTGCCACCACGCTAAGCAGCCCGCCAATGAACTGAGCAAACGCGTGCTGGACGGCAAACTCCTCTTGCACGTAGCAAAAGCTGCCACCCGTGGCCTCGGCGATGCTCAGCATGGCCTCGGGATCATGGTCACTTCCAAATCCAAAAGTGTGCACTGGAACTCGCTCGCTCCCATTCTCGAGGTAGGAATCCACCGGAAGAACTTTGCATCTCTTGAACATGATCGCATTGTCCATCCCGTCCGAGAGAAGCAAAATGCTCGACACCGGGTTCCTGTTCTTGCGCCGCGAGAGAAGATCGAATCCAGCCTTTAGACCCGGACGGATCTCGGTTCCTCCCAGGCTCCGCAGCTTCTCCACTGCATTGAGCGCCGCGGCTCGACCTTCGTGGGTCATCCTCTTGAGACCGAGATGGACTTTGGGCTCGTCCGAGAAGGAGACGATCGCGAGGCGATCCTGCTGTCGCAAATTCCGGATCACAAACTCCATGGCGGTCTTGACGAGCTCCAGCTTCTGGCCGCGCATGCTGCCGCTCACATCCAGCACTGTCACCAGATCGACCGGGGCGCGGGCACTGTCGGCGGCCGAGCTCTCATCTTTGGGAGCTTTGAGATGGACCAGCGCTGTAAAGATTCGCTCTACTTGTTCTTCTCCCTTGGCCTTGATCTTGTCGACCTCGCCGATGATCTTGAGCTCTGGCTGCTCGCCAATCACTAGCCAGCCTAGCTCCTCGCTAAGATGGACAATTTCTTCTTCCTCGAGCGTGACATCCATGCCGCTTACCTCGAATTTCTCAAACCCTGCCGCCATAGCTCCTGATCGATATGGGAGAACTTTATACCTTTAAGTGGTCAAGTTGGCCCTACATTCCAATTTAAATTCTTTTTTTTCCGGACGGTTCAGATGAGGACACGTGGACAACGTTTATAGTAGACGCTAAAACGATAGCATTTTTGCATCCATCAATCAGTTGGGACTATCAAAACAATATCTATATATATATAGATAATTTGGGATTTCTTAGATTTTCAGATCCTCCAAAGTGATTGGCAAGGGCGAGACTGGGGCCGGACGCAATACGAGAGGGTGATTATAATTGAGTTGCTTTGGAGCATTGCTCCTTTTTATTCTATTCTATTAGTTTCTCTGGAGCTGGTGGTTGATAACCATTGATGGGAATGCTCTCCCTCTCTATCTCTTTTTGTCCTGCATTATCACTGCCAAGTAAATCTCTACGCTCTTTTTGTTTTTGCAGTTGTCAATTCCGAATTCTATGGTTCACAGGCTGTTCCCAATCAATATTTTGCTTTCTCTTTGTTATATAGTTCTATTTCTGACACTGTCGTGGCTAGCCTTCTCCGAGAAGTTCCCCATGCCAGAAACATCTGCTGGCGTCTTCTTCTTCTTCTCTTACATTCTTGGTATGGCCAACTTTCAAATTTGTTTGTTTTTTACGATGGTTTTCTCAGCTTTTTCACAGGTGTTCCAATTCCAATCAAAGAAAGAGAGGTTTTGGCATTGTGTCCCAACTTTTTCTCTATCCAGATTTCGGGTATGAGATTGTTCTGATTTCATGTCAACGATCTTTATATTGCTGGCGTTGAGTTCAGCAATGAGCTGAGCAAATTCATTAGATGTGACGTGCACGATGAGGATTCCCATGTCAAGGAAATTGTTCATGTCACTCTCATTGAGGTATGGAGTTTTTTTCGGTTTCTCTTCACGGTTTTTAAATGGTACTTCATATCAAGCAGGCTAAGGAGATCTTCAAACCAATGTATGTAAGAAAGGTGTGTAGTTATCTCCCGGTGGCATTTCATGGAATTTTGATTTAGTTCTTTGAACAGCGATTATGTTGAATACCGTGGGTCGAAAGAAGACAATCATGTATGGCTGTCTGATAAACGACGATTTGACAAGGCTACTCAGCACAAGGCTATTGGAGCTTTGGAGAAATTTGCTGAGGCAACAGGAAACGATTTACCAGCAGATATGAAAAGCCTGAAGCCAGAATATTGTAAGCTTACGGCTAAATATGTTACACTTTCTTTCCTCAAATGTAGTGATGGTCGAACTAGAGGAGCATTGATGCTACTTTCGTAGGCATGTAGCAGCTTAATAACCTCTGTCTTAGAGCGAGCAATGATTGTTATTAGCTCATATATCAAACCAACTGCCATGGTTTGGTTTGCGTATTTCATCACATGTGGCTACGTGGAAAAATGTAATAAAAAAACGTGAAATGTGATCTCTGTTGTTGGAACACTGTATGTAGTATAAGTATCTTCTCGTAGGCGAAGAAAAGAAGGCATTCTTCAATCAAATCGACCAAACAGTTCGCAATGTTGTTGATGATCGCGTGGAATCCATGGCGCTGGACGGCTGCGCGCCCGACGCCACATTCTGGTGCGTGCTCTTCGCGTGGAGCCACACTGGATCGCTGGAGCTGGTAGCGGAGGGCCACCGCTAGGGTTGTCAGCGCTAGGAGCTGGGCGGCGTGGCCAGCAGCGCCATGGCGGTGATCAAGGAGGAAAGCGCTCACACTTGGCAGCCTCTCCCAGTAGCCTTCTCATGCCTCTCCTTGCCAGGTACTTAGTTCTTCCATTGTTTTGCTTGGATTTCTTAGAACGATGGGATTTCTTGGAAGAACGATGGATTTTTTTGATTGGAAATGCGGTGACTGCTTGCTTGAGATAGATCGTTTCTTTCTTGGACGTGGTGATAGCCATACACTTAAACATTCTTATGTCTTCGTGCTCTTCCAGACGTTCAACGTTCGTCTTCTTCCTCATTTTTCTTGTTGAGGATCTGGATGGTTACTTGGATAACCATGGATTAGCTGCGCAAGCTATACACTAGATATTTTTTTCTTTGACAGAAGTTCGTGCTGGCGTGGGAAATGCCTTTGTTCCGCGTTACAACTTTTACGGTGGAGGAGTTGGATGTGCCATCGTTGGATGCCCTCCGGCGCTCAATCTCACCGAGGAGGGATCTAGACAGAAGGTTTTCTTTCTACTGTTTTGTTTCCTTTTACTTTGACTTCTTTTTGTGTAGTTCTTCGTGTTACTCTTTGCGTGTCCTTTGTATGTTCTTTCGTTGTTTGTTACGAAGTACTGTGTTCTTTGTGTCTTCATTGTAAGTTGCTTATTCTCTTCATTTCTCAACGAACAGGAGGCCGGGCCAAAGTCGGATCACAACTCCAAGGAAGGAAACAGGCACTTGCAAATTTCTCTCTGGCGTGGCACAAGGTAATGTAGCTTCTTGCTTTTCTTTTCTTCTGTAAGTTTACCAATCTCTTTCTCATAGGAATGGACACTGGGGACTCCTATTGCTGTTCTAGTTCCAAACACGGATCAACGTAGAAGAGTAAGTTTTCGTTAACGGAAGAAAGTAAATGAGACGCTGGAACTTAATGTGAGGTATTCTGCAGGATTGGCTCTAGCTTATCTAGCGGCCATCTCATGCCGATGCTACTTACGGATTCAAGTAGCCGTCCAGGTTAAATCTAAACGTTTCCTCGCAAACTCTCTTGGAAGAAGATCATCCACCCGAGAAAGAGTAGCAGCGGGGACAATCGCAAACAGTTTGTGCTTTTATATTTCCTTGGTGTTCGTAATTCCCGGTGGAGAGCAACATCCGGATCAAGTTATGGCGGAAAAAACGATCGCTGCCATCGACGCTGTGAGAGTGAGGGGAGATTCCGTGGGAGGAGTCGTCACTTGCATTGCTAGAAACGTTCCTCGGGTAAGAAATCTACTCCCGCATTCACGCAAAGCTGTATTGATCAACCTTCTGTCTACTTTCAGGGACTTGGGGCTCCTGTTCTTGACAAGCTAGAAGCCGAGCTCGCCAAGGCTCTCATGTCTTTCCCTGCCACCAAAGGCTTTGACTTTGAAGGTAACACAAGATGGAAATCTCCCTTTGCAATGTTTGAGACCTTTCTGTCTACACACACAAGAAGTATGAAGGAATCTCATGGGTTTCTAGACAGGATCTCCTTTCTGTTTTTTCCTCAACTTGTGAACAAGTCATGCAGGGAAGAAGAGACGATAGTGATGAGAATAGCATTCAAGCCGACGTCTACAATCACTGTAAAGTTCTTCGATTCTCACTGAGCTGGCATGAAATTCCAAGAGACTGGAATGAGAGACCGGCAAGAAGAGCTCGTGTTCGTCATGATCCCTGCGTCGTTCCTCGAGGTAACATCCAGGAATCCTTTCTCCTCTCGTGAATGCTCATCAATCGATTTCTTGCAGCTGTTCCAATGGTGTCCAAGGCGATGGTGGCCTTGGTTCTCGCGGATCAGCTCCTCCAACACTACATGCAGTGCCAATTTCTCCCTCTGGCAGAGCTCCACCCTCGTCTCTAATCCACCGAAGGAAGAACGTCTCGCTTGCCATTTTTTTTATTTTTTATTTTTTAACTTGAATTCGAGCGCCAAATTTTTCCCAAAGAAAACTTGGAGGGATTGCGTAGAACCCTAGCCAAAATCTTGGAGCAATGGAGGAGCCTCTTCTCCCCAGGCGCCAGGAGGATCTGGAGAATCCTCCCCTGCCCGATGATGAGAATCCTCAGGTATGTCCACGCTTAGGTTTCCTGCCTGAAATTTCGCCAGGATCTGCCCCCGGAGGATCGGCGCCAGGAGGATCGGCGCCAGGAGAATCGGCTGCCAGGGGATCGGCGCCAGGAGAATCTGCTGCCAGGGGATCGGGGCCGGGAGGATCGGCGCCAGGAGAATCAGCGCCAGCTTCAGGTAGCTACATTTTCTTGTTTTCTTTCTTTGACACAAACATGATTCATTGACAGCGCCAGGAGGATCGGCCGCCCCAGCAGGAGCCAGGGAATCAGCGCCAGCTTCAGGCGCAGGAGGTACATTTCATTCTTTTCGTTCTTTGCCACAACGAGATTCACAGCCACAGGGATTTCCAGGAATTCACCACCAGAAAGTTTTTGGCTGCTGTACTGTCTCTTCTACTTCTTCTGATGCCTCTCATCTCGGGTGCTATGTTTGGGCCTGTCGGGATGGACATCCAGAGCGTGAGCGTGATCGAGAGCCTGGTCGTCTTTGGCCTTGCTGGTTTTTTTTCTAATTCTAAGTTAGTTTTTCTTCAACTCTAAATGTTTTCAATGTTTGTTGCAGCTTTTAACTGCACTACCTGCTTTCTCAGTGGGGATCTTGTAACTTGTGCAGTGAACAAGTTTGGAACGCTGGTGGAGATACTCTACACTGTCCACACCTCTGGCAGCTTCCTCTGGCCCCCGGTGATCGTCACAGCGTGGTATGTTTCCTTCGGGCTTTTGGACCTCTTCTTTCCTACTTGGGAGCTTGTGGGTTACATCGGCATTGCGACCACACTACTCTCCACAGCATCGCCCCTGGGAGTATAAGTTTTCTATTTTCTTCTCTTGGTTTCTAAACGTTTTCTTTTCCTACTTTTCATGTAGTTCGCAGCCTATTATGGACGACTGCCTACTGTCAACGTGGCCATGTCTCTGGTTGCATTCTGCTGCCGTGCTCTGTGGGCGTATCATGGTCATGTGACCAAGAACAAGAATATGAAGGTAAGGTTTACGAATAGCGATATAAAATAACAAGTCCGTTTTGCTTATAATAGTGGTTAAATGGAATTGCAAGCGGCTTGGCCTTGGTGCTCCTCTCCATCGGGTATGTGAGATTGTTTCTTTTACTTTCTAACACTTAGTGGTTTTTAAGGTGCATTTCTCGACTGCTTACTGTGTAGAATTCGCGATCGGTTCTTTTTTTTCTCTACATGTGGTAGAGTTTTGTGAACAAATCGTTTACCTTTTCCCGGATAATCCACATCGTCCCAAAGGACGCGTTTGATCCCCCGTCCAAAGCAGTGATATTCATGCTGGTGTTCGCACGGCACCTCTCGCCAGCCAGGGATTCGTGCAAAGCGGGTCGGAACTCACCCGACGTTCCACCGCTCATCACGCCTCTCATCAAGATGTCCGAGAGCAAGCAAGCACACCGGGTAGTTCACCGTCGGTCCCAGAAGTCCTCTCCCCTCGGCTTGGACAGCTTCCAGCTCCTCCGGAGCAGCGACGGTAGTGCGGTTCTCCAGGCGACGATTCTCTCGCCTCCAAAGATGTCGCGCGTTGAGTTGTCCAAGTCCATTGCCTGGAGAATGAGACCGACCTCTTCAAGCGCTTCTCGTTGTAGTATCTCCTGCTCTTTCGGTTTGAATACGGCGAGGCACCTGAGATAAGCTTGTCGGTGGAGAAAGAATGCGAAAGAAGAAAGTACGTACCCAGCGAATGCAAGCATGGATGGACATGAAGTGGCCTTCAGCGCGGAGCCTGCTCACGATCTGGTTGCTCAGCTGCACAACGTCCGGCTTGAAACGCAGTGCGTGGAAGTTTACTCGGCGTTTGGAATCTCTTCGGCTAGGCGATGGGAAAAGGGAGTGAGATATATCGCACCGTGCTGTTTCATCTTAGCCAGCGCTTCGGTCTCGTACGAACTTGGAGGGTGCGATCACAGCAGACAAGAGTTCCGACGTTGGTTTGAAAGAACGAGTAACCAACCTGGAAAGCCTTTATCTTTTTCTTCTTCTTGTCGAGGAAGGACGTCGCTGTCTAAACGATTCGATAAAGTGTTCTACATCATAAATGCCAGCAAAACCACTTAAGAAAACAACTGTTTGCTCATTATCATAATCAACGACGAGAAAGCAAAAGATAGGACCTTTTACCGGCAACACAAGCGTTGAATTCATTATCCTTGCTGCCAAAACTGCATTACAAATCAGCGAAGACTCATCGAAAAAAAGCAACGCAAACGAAATTTCTCTTACGGCACCGCGCTGCTGGTTAAGCCCGCTTTTCTTGGGAGGGGCTGCAAGAGAATCCACTAAGTCAAAGTAAAAGATATGAAAAAAAAACTCTGGACAAGTACTTACGAAGATCTGGGAGGCGAGAAATTCACATCAATCTGCCTAAAGAAAAACAAAATGAGGTCAATAGTTAAAGGGAATGTTTACATGAGACTGAACGATGACCACAGTAGGAGGCCAGAGATGGACAATCGTGGCAGTCCCTTAGGCCCCAAGCGAGGAGAAACAAGAGCGCATCAAATGAGGCGCACGCGGTACCTCTTGCAAGAACCCTAAAATCTTGGACTATCCACTCGAAAATTCTAGCCAAAGATTGGTAATCATGCTAGTAATCCCTATTAATATTGTTAATCACTTGCAAATTCAAGTTATAGAACATTCATACTTCACGGCCATCCAAATGATAACAAGAGTTCGAGCAAGCAAAGAACGTGATAGTTTAGCGGATGTAGCGACTTCATAAAGTTCATCATCTGTTTTAGCTAGTCCAGCTGAAAGATTTTCCATTTACGCTGCTTCTGCATTTGCGTCTTCTTTTGATCAAAATTGTGCAACACTGCAAAAGGGTGGGATTATTTTTGGCAATCATACATGTTGCTAGCTAGATCATGGTTTTCACCTGGATATATAAGTTTGTTTAAGAATCATGGGAACCTATCTATATAGATGCCATGCAGATTTCCTTGGATCTTGGATTAATCTTGTTATATCATGTGGATTAGAACACCTATACACTAGAAGTTTATATGTTTGCATTAGGATGTTCTCTTCTGTTCTTCTTCCTCTCACCTTAGCTGCTCTTGAGCTCATTTAACTTGCCAATTGTAGCTCCAAGGGCCTTCTTGCAACAGAATTTTACCCACCAGTTTGCAACATTAAGAGATCAAATTCTCCAGTAATTCTAGCTTCCTTGCCATGATAGGAATGGCCTTTATCCCTCTCTCATGCATTACTCTTTTCTCAAACATGCCTAGGTTAATCTGCAACTGTTTACAATGCACATCAAAATTCTCCAAACCGGGCTCACCCAAAAAGATGATGAGTTTTCTATTGCACTAAGACTTGCTTCGAACCACTTCAACTCACTAGAGAACTCTATGAAGACTTCTAGCAATCGAGATCACTATATTTTCAATTGCAAAAAATTCCAAAATTCCTTCCCTGCAACACTAGAAAGGTGGGATGAGCTTGAAATCCTCTTCAGACACTCTAGAACTTCTTCCATCACACTTAGATTGCTACTACAAGCTTGGAACACCTAAACTACAGTCAAGCTACAAAGAAATTCCTCTCAAAGAACATTCTTTTTCTAAAAAAGATTGAACTTTATTCTTAAGATCAAAGGGTTATAATTGTTATTATATAAGGGGTGAGGCTCCCATCACTCCATCCTCAGGCTTTTATCCTCCAAGCTCATATTGTAATGTGCTAACATTTCTAACTACATTTGAGTTTGTTTTACATGCTTTTACTATATATCCTCCCACTGTGATTCTTTCCTATCAAGATTCTAATCTCCCACTACAATGATGTTTGTCATTTCCAAGATCCTTTGTCTTCACCATGAATATACTTTGCTAGTGAAACTTCTAGATTTCTCTGTCTTAAAAATCTCCCACAAATTCAAAAGATTTGGCTAATTTTTATCCACTTTAGTTATCATATCAATCAAACCATAATTCAATTGTTTCCTCCCTACAAGTTAGTTTTTGTTTGTTACATGCAATATTAGAGAAAACTTGATTTAGTCCTGGCACCTCTATAGCTGAATTATTAAAATTTTGATTTATGCCAGACTTAGAAACTGATTGGATTAATGAAAATCCTAGAATATAGTTGGAACCAAAAAATAAGTTTTAGAATCTTAAAGTTATTTAATTAATAGTTGCTTAGTATTATATTTCACATCTGACTAGTAAGCTATATATATATATATATATATATATATATATATATAAAATTCTACATTTAATGATAGAACAAGAGTAAACAGACAATGCAATCCAAATTTCTTTATTATATAGGAATTTTTATAGTATTTTAACTATATTAGTTATTTCTAAAATGGTAAAAAAATTATATATAAAATAAACATTTAATTTTTATTTTAATAATTTTATTAAAAATGTGCTAAAGTAATTGACTTTTCTTCACATGTATCACCATGCTCTCCTCTTCAAATGATGAATATTATATCATAAGTGGCATGCAACTTATTAAGTAAAATTTAGAACCTTTTTTTTATTAATATTTTATCACTATTATAGAAAATTATTTGTAAGTGTATCATTATTTTCACTTAAAGATCACCTAATTCAAATTAAATTTTGTGAATAAATTTAAGTTTTATATGAAATTCAGATCTCTATTGTTACATTCACTAATAATTTTATAGTTATTAATTGTTAATAAACTTTTACTAAAATTACATTTTAAAAATTAGCAAAGTTTTCCAAAAGATATTGAATTTTTATCGAAACTATAGTTATTAAAAATTAATAAAAATTGACAAAACATATTTTAATAACAGTTTTTTTAGTGTCAAGTAGAAGTTTATAATTATAAACATGTTTGTAATTTAGATTAATCCTATATCAAGGAAAATTTATAAAATTAATCTATGATGTTAAAAAATCACCAAGCATATTTTAAGTATATCCACTCCTATAGGCTAATAAAAAAAACTGAATTTAATATATATTAATTCAAATATATAAAAAAATGTGATTATTATTCATAATCTAAATTTCTTAAATGTCAGTTCCTAGTATTGGTTAAAAAGCTTAATATATTCTGGCTTCAGGCTTTTCATATCTGCTGGTAAATCATTTCCTGTTGCCTCAGCAAATTTCTCCAAAGCTCCAATAGCCTTGTCTTGAATAGCCTCAATAACGTGCATGTCGAGCTGTTGCGTCTTGAGTTCGTCTATATCCTTCGCAGAATTTCGAGACTCCAGCATGTAGACATGAACCAGTAGCGCATAGACAAGCGCAACACCTGCTCCCAAAAATTGCCATCCTCGTGCAATGGGTTGAGCATATCACAGTGTAGCAGTGACTAACGAGATTCAGAAAGAACCATATAATCCAGTGACGACCAAGCTTCCACCCTGATAGATATCAGCAAGCTCATATTCACCCTTTGGGGGACAATCCCTCCTCCTCTCGCCCGAAATAGCCATTTCAAGACTAGCTTTTTAGCATCTTGACCGTTGGATTGGAACGGCCATTATTAGATTCTTTGTAATGGAAAAAACCACCAACTATTTATACCCAACATTAGTATCTCGTCTTGCCAATGCCTAGATCCCCTGGGGCAGTAGCTAGCACCTATGTCTTAGAGCGAGCAATGATTGTTATAAGCTCATATACCAGAATAATCAAACCATACGATGATGAGCGTTCTCTCGCGGGTGGAGCGTAAGAAGGGGCCAGAGGCAATGGAAGCAAGTGACTGCCAGTATGATGGGATTTGCTGGTCGATTGTCCATCTCTGGCCTGGTGCTGCTTCTGTGTACGCTGGTCTCGCAATTGCAGCAAGATGGTGTCATCGTTCGGTCGCATGTAAGCATTCCTCTCGATTTCCTTGCTCCTTGGTTTTAAGCGTTCGCCTTTTTTTTAGCTGATTGATGTGATTCTCTTTGGACAAGCTCTTCTTCTTCTGGCTGGAGGCCTTCCTCGGCTTCCAGATCTTTTTGGCCGCAAAAGTACTTGAGTGAACTATCTTGCAGCCCCTCCCAAGAAAAGCAATGGCTATCTTGTAGTTCGGTGCCATTGTGGTGTAACCAACAGCGCAGTGTCGTAAGAGGCATTCTATTTTCCTTGCTTTTTATTTCCAACTTCATCGTTGTGGCTTTGCAGATTTGCAATGCAATTTGGCAGCGAGGATAATGCATGCAACGCTTGTGTTGCCAGAGTAGGATGCTAACACTTTTATCTTTTGCTCTCTTCCTTGGTTATGATAAAGAGCAAACAGTTGTTTTTGATGTTGCAGAGGCATTTATGATTCAGAACACTTTATCAAATCGCTTAGACACGATGTCAAGACTCGTTTCAAACCGGACGTTATGTTGCTGAGCAACCAGATCATGAGCAGGCTCCGCCACTTTCTCCGATTCTAGATGGGTACTTACTTTTGACTTTCGCACTGACAAGCTTCTCTTAGGTGCCTTGCCATCTTCAAACCGGAAGAACAAGAGATACTATGAAAGTACCGAGAGCAAAACTTTGCCAAGAAGCGCCTCGTCTACAACGAGAGGCGGGAAGTGTCCACCGGAGAAGTCGTCCTCAAGGCAATGGGCCTCGACAAATCGACGGGCCTCTACCTCGCAGCAAGAGGTTCAGGCAGCCACTGTAAATCCAGAGAATCGCACCACTGTCACTGCTCAGGAGGGGCTGGAAGCTGTCCAGGCCGAAGGGAGAGGGCTGCTGGGAGCGGCGGCGGACTATATGGTGTGCTTGCTCTCGGACATAACTTTTTCAACAATCTCCTGGGCCACAGGCTCTACTATGGCTTCCGGTGTCCATCCAGCCTAGCAGGAAGGCTCTGGCACCGATCTTTATGGCTCGTGAGAGTGGTGGTGGCTGCAGTGCAGCAAACTTCGATGTAATGGTGAGTGGGATGATGAACAGTGCACCTCTTAGCAATTATTAAGTGAAGCTTGCACAACAATTTCAAATAGTTATTCTACTATAAAGTATTTTTTAGATGGCTGAAATAGAAGAAAATTATTTTAAACTTAATTTGATTGAACTACTTATACTTCACTAGTAAGCATATAAATGACTTATATATTTTGAATTATTAGCCAAAATAATAATTTTTAACTTGACAACTATAAAAAATTTAACTATAAATTTAGAAATTAAATGACTCTGTCCACTGAGGCTGGAGGATCTGTTCTTGCTCCATCGGTCACAAATAGGACTGCTTGCGGTATCACATTTGCCATAAGCTTGGATCAAGAATGTCCTATGACATGAGAACACGAGCGTGGAGCTGCTGCCTCGATGAAATATTGCCTGCATTCGCACTGGATTGGTTGAGGGATGCTAGGTGTGATCGAAACATATGACAAAGTTTACGATGCTTGAGAACTATTCTTTCGCAGGAAATACTTTGATCTGGAACATAAATCCCTCTCTTTTTCTTCTCAAGCTTGTGAACACTTCATGCAGGGAGGAATTTCAAATGGAGAGACGATAGTGACGAGAATAGCATTCAAGCTGACGTCTGTAGGCTCTCAGAAATTTTCTTTCGCCATCATTGATTTTGCTTGCTTGCTTGCTTCTCACAGAAATTCCAAAAGAAAGTACCGAGCTGCGAGCTGGTCGTGATGATCATGTGTCGAGGTAATATTCAAGAAACTGTTCTCCTTTTGTGGATTTCGTGAATGCGATCAATTTCTTACAGCTGGAGGCGATGGTGGCCTTGGTTCTGGCGGATCAGCTCCTGCAAAACTACACCCAGTGCCAATTTCTCCCTCTTTGCAAAACTCCAGCTCCAATCCACCGGCAGCCCATGCGTGATCGTGTAAGTTGAAATTGAGCGCCAGCTTTAAGGGGCATGAAGGCTCGGCCAGTGCTAATTTGCGGTCATCTGTGTGGAAAAGGATTCCGGAAAGCAGCGTCAGTCCATCTCGTCATGCTGTGCGCCAGCGGAGTCACTGTTCTTTTGTATCAATTTTAATAAGTATAAATCTTGATTACAAACGAAATAGAGAAAAACAATTCTAAAGTATTTCGACTAAATTTTATATCTTAAACAATAAAAAACAGTATTCTAACATATCATTCGACCATTTTCTGCTCTTAGAATGTCATTTAAGATAAAGTTTGAAAGTCATTGGTCACCTTGAAAATTATAGCAAAGAGCACTTAGTTTAACTGTCTTGTCTGGTGAAATTGTGATGCTAGCACCTTCACAGCTCCGTTGAAATTCAGCACCTCTTACAAGATTGCCATTATTATTTCCAATGCAATTGTTGAGAACAATAGTTGATATTTTGTTTGTGAAAGGTGCACATGTAGCTTCAAGCTGCCATCCTTTGGACTCATCATTCACATCAAGCTGTTCAATTTTCATGGTCTCAATATCACAAGTATCAGTAAAGTCTGCTATAGCCTAGTGAATTTGTATTAGTAAGTACAAAAAGAAAATAGAAATTTAAGGATTACCAATGAGAAAGAGACCAACACAAAGACAAAATAAGAAATAAAAGTATAAGTAGCCATGAAATGAAAAAAATTATAATTTTATGTATGTTTCGAATTTATCATCAATTTATATAGTGAATCAATCAAAAGAAAAACAAATACAGAAAAATTTGAAATTATTTGGCTGTGCATGCATTTTCAAAACTTTACCCTTTTAATTTCAACCTCTGTTTGAATTTAAGCAATATAAAGCTGACAAATATTCAAATATCCTCTTGGTCAAAGTCCACGCATGGCGACTAAACCTTGGACCAGCACAGTGTGCTGCCTTCTGAGTCTTGTTGTTCTGTCAAGTACAGTTTTGGGTTTGTTTGTTCGTCCTCGATGGCTGGAGGATCTCTCCTTTCTCCATTGCTCACAAACAAGCAGATCGATTACTACAATTCCAGTTTTGCTGGCTTGCATCGTGGCCACCAGTAGAGGTTTGATATTTGGATATGACATTGGAATCTCAAGTATAGAAGACGCTTCAACGCTTAGCGAGTCCTATAAGATCGCCATGGACGATTTTCTCATCAAGTTTTTCTATGTCCGCAAGCACGCTGCCCACGAGAACAATTACTGTAAGTATGACAACCAGGGTCTCCAGGCATTCAAGTCCTCGCTCTATCTTGCAGCTCTTTTTGGAGAGTCCTATGTGACGAGCAACAAGAGGTGACGCCCAACAATGCTAATTGGTGGCCTCAGCTTTCTCATTGGAGGGGCTCTCAATGCTGCCACAGAGAATTTGGTGATGCTTACCAAAAGTTCTTATTAGGATATGTTCTTGGTTTGTTTAGCTAACTATTTGGTAAATGATAATTTCAATTCTCATTTAAATCTATAATTGTTTCTTCTGGATGAAACATTTTGATTTCTATCTTCAGGTACCTTTATCATATATATATACATATACACATGTATACAATATATATGTATATATAAAACATATACATATATATATACACATATATATACATATATATATATATGTATATATATATATACATACATACATATATATACATAAATACATATATATACATATATACATATATATACATATGTATATATATATATACATATGTATATATATATATATACATATGTATATATATATATATACATATGTATATATATATATATACATATGTATGTATATATATATGTATGTATATATATATATGTATGTATATATATATATGTATGTATATATATGTATGTATGTATATATATGTATGTATGTATGTATGTATGTATGTATATGTATATTCACAAGTCACAAGCATCAATATTATAACTTTCTATGCTCTGGTTCTGTTCCAGTTGATTGGGTTCCACACAATGCCTCACTCTATTCAGCAGTGATCATCGTCATGATCAATGATTTTCAAAGTGGCCACTAGAATTATTTTAGCTAGTTCGAGTTCAAGGGGAACGAAGAGCTCCAAGAGATTCACAGTAGGCATTCACATGATTTCTTTTGCATGGTCTTGGGATGCCTGGTTCCCAGTGAAGTTTTTTCTTTTGAGATCTGCTGACCAGTGCAGTAAACATGGATGACACTCTTCGTGCGTTTCTTCTTGCTTGAGACGAAAAAAGTCCCAATCGAGGAGATGCGGCGGAGCAAGATGATTCCAAGTTCTATTGGAGCTAAAGAGGAATACACAATTCATTTGGATCGTACTTGAAGCTGAAAATAGCACTAAAGGAATTTTTAGGGTACCTTATTGAACAAGGATTAAGTTATGTTTTGATTGACAGTGATATAGAGAAGCATAGATATTTTGTGGGAGTCAAGATATATATTAAAGGACAATAAAGATATAGAGGAAATCAGTTGGAGAGCTTGCAATAAAAAAGAGGGTAACAACAAGGAAGGGCTAGGTTAAGCTTCATCCTTTTTCTGAAACATTTACAAATGTTTAAGAAGTGTTTTTGGAGTATTCTTAGTAAGGTAAGTTATTAATTTTTAGTGAGCTTTGGAGTGTTTTGAAGAATTTTGGTTATAATTCACAGTTGGCCATTGGCAATAGAGTGTTCTTAAGCAATTTTATAAAATAATCCTTGTTTATTTTCCTTGCAACTCATTAGATTCTTGCTTAGACGCACATAATAGAATTTACATGGTAAAGTGCCTCTTGGCCTAGGTTTTAGCAAAAATCCTATTAAATCCAAACGATAGTTGCAAACCCAATTAAACCTTGTAAATTAGGAATTGGGTGCCATCTTTTCTTGGTTGGTGAAAATTTTCAATGAATAAAGTTTCTTAAATCCTAATGTGGGGAGACTTTTGGCTAGGCCAATGCCCCCCCAAGTTAAAATAGAAGCAAAGGCTAGCATATGGATAATTAGCTTCCAAAACAGAAAATTCTATATCTATTAGTTGAAGTGGAATTAAAACATTAGAAATAATCAAAGGTGTGTTTAGGCAATGAGAGGAAATGCACTAGGATATTCTTCTATGATTTGGGTGCTTAATATTTTCACTATGAGATAAAGCATGGATGAGAATTTACAATCCAGTTATAGGAGATTTAGTTTTAAGAAGAAGATATAAGGAAGAGGGCTAAGCTAGGCCTCAAAAGCTGTTCAAACAATGTCTAAAAGTAATTTTGGAGTATTTTTAGTGAATAATGAAGAGATTGTGAGTATTAGTGAGATTGCATTTAGTTTTAGTGAGATTTGGAATGTTTTGGAGAATTTTGGTTGTAACTCATAGTCGGTCATTGGCAATAGGGCATCCATGAGTAATTTTGTGAAGTAATCTTTATTTATTTTTCTTGTTGTTTGCTAGATTCTTGCTTGGGCACATAGTAGAATTTGCACCTTTTGGCCTCAATTTTTAGCAAAGATGCTACTAAATTGAAGTGGCCGAAGGATAGTTGCAAACCTAATTGAATCTTGCAAACTAAGAATAAGGTGCCACCTTTTTGTTGGCTAAGGAATCTTGTTGTAGGGAGACTTTTGACTAAGAATTGCATGTGTATTTAATTAAAAAGCTTAATGAGTTTTTAGATCTTTATATAGAACCATATTGTTAGTGAGCAATTGGTAAAATATTTGTCAGTTACATAGGCCAATTATGGTAAGTTTGACTATTCACTCTTCTTAGGTGGTATAAGTTGTTATTTATTTTAAGAAATCCATCCTTATAATAAAGGTTAAGATGATTGATGTTTACTATGGATGCAAAAGTTCTAGTGAAAATCTATAATTTTTAAATATTACCAAAGTCAATAGTTGGAGGATTTCTTCTCATTTCATCACTCGCAAATAAGCAAAACAGTACAAGGGTTGTACTGATAATTGAATGAAATCTCAATCTTCACAGTTGACATGTTTGGCTGGAGTGTTCTCTTTCTCCATAGAGGAATTCTATGTTTATTAGCATGATCAATCATCACTTTTAGAACAGTACTCAATTCAGTAATATTTAGCTATAGTAAAAGTTTATAAAGTTATTCAAAATTTATCAACATTAAAATAAAAGAACAGTCAAGTTCTCTATGAGGCTGGGAATTCTAGGCATTGAGGAAATCCCAAATAGTCAGGAAAGTAGGGTAATTTTGTTGCTGATAAAAGGAATTCATGACTTAAAAACTTTAACATGTCTTTAAGATTTCAAAACTAGCACATATCTTATTCAAGATTTGAAGGCTTAACATCAAACTTTTCATGGCTATTGGTAAAATAATTTCTTGGTGCCTCCAAAGCTAAATACCCTCAATTACTTGTATGTAGATCGGGCACTTACTTCTTGACTAGACCATATTTGTTTTGCAGGCTCTTGAGTGGATATTCCAATATGCAGACAAGCATAAGCATAAGGAAAGTCGCCATCTTTGTCATTTATGGATTGAGTATACCAAATATAAATCTAACAATTATTAAATTTCCTTTGTAATTTAAAATTGAGAATATAGTGAAGGGGGATTAGCTTTTTTATGCACAATGATTGTATAGACAATGTAATATGAGCCTACAGAGGCTACCAACCAAAACCCCACCTTACCTTCCCTTAATATCAACTATCAAAGGTTTGAGTGATAATTCCTCAACTGGGCATTTGAAATATGCCAAAATTTTGGTTAATATTACTTTGTATTCTTTTCTCTAAAGCCATTTTTAATGCATAGCTCAAGCCCAAGATATAGAAAAGGCAAAGCATTTGCTTTATATTATAATTATTGTAGGAGACCTAGTGTTACAACTTAAATCTCACAACATATGCTCAAAACAAACACTTGAATGCCATAAATAAATGTTGATTATTGGTAAGTGTTTGATTATTCCATAGTTATACATAAACAAGGAGGAAAAGCTCTCACACTTGACACTCTTTCCTAATGGCTTTCTCAACCATCAAATGCTTTTCCTTACTAAGTACTTTATTCTACCACTATTGGCTTTTGGGCTCTTCTCTCTTTTTTTTTAGGATCTTCATTTGAATTTCTTCTAAGAATGTTGGATTTTTTCAATTGGAAATGTGGTGTTTGTTTAAGATAGATAGTTTTTTTTTCTTGGATGCATTGATAGCCATATGTTATTTTTGTTTTTAAACTTGAATTTTGCACCAAAAAGATTTTAAGAAAACACTAGAACCTTAGTTTCTAGTATTGAAATAAAGACGGTGTAAGAAATTGAGTGATTTTTTCTTTAGGATGTGGAGAAATTTCCTCCTCTACTTAATCCTTAAATATGCATAACACTAAGGTTTAAATTCTCATATGCCAAAGTTTGTATTAAGATTTAGAGGATTAACACTAAGAAGATTTAGGGTTTAAAAAGAAGATAGAAGTAGTTACATTTCTTTGTTTCCTTTCTTTGCTATGGAAAAATGATTTTTCATGTAAGCTATTGGTTTTTATTTACTTATAAAACTTTTTATTCACTCTTTATTTACTTGTAGATCCCTCATAATAAGGAGCATTTAAACTAATGGGGTTAAGGCTTTAATACTTATATGTGAGTAAAGTCTATTAAGTATTTTACAATAAAAATTTATATTCACTTTTTAAAATTTTTCACAATGTAACAAGTGGAGAATAAAGGATACAAATTATTGGTAATATATATATTTATTTATTTATAAAAAAATTTAATATTTTATTTTACATATTTTATGATGAGCAAGGGGAGGATAAACCCTTAGTGTAAAGATAAAAGCTTTGATATTTACATATTAATTATTTTACTAATAAAATTTTATATTTTATATTTTCTTTTGTAAATCCTTTATGATGAGCAAAAAAAAAATAAAAGAAAAAAAACAAAATTGTTACTTGTAAGTAAATTTATACTAATATATATACTCACTATTTATTATCACTATTGTCTAGGTCCCCTACATTTGGTAGTAAATAGTTTAACGAAACTCTTCATGCAAGTAAAAATGTAATGAATTTTACAATTATTATTTTATTTAAATATCTACTTTATTTATGAGCCTCTTTCTTTTCTCTATTCCCTACATAGTTGGGAATGTTTTTAATATTGGAGTTCAAACTCTTGATTGAGCTATCAAATATACATTCCAATATTTCTATTTTTGTGACTTTCAAAAAATTTAATATACATTCTCTCTTTATTATGCAATGATCAATTGTATATCTTTGGTCCATTATAATTAGTTTATGAATAAAGTGGTGGTCTAACATTTAAATATACTTAGACTTTTTTTAGAGCTATCTTATACTCTTCACAACCCACATAATAATAATTTAAGGATGCTAGCTATTTAGCCTACATTTATTATTATTTTCTACTTGTGTTATCCAATATTTTAAAAAAAATTGAAATCAATTATAACATTTAGAGTCTAATGTAAATATGCATAGAGTGAAAGGAAATCCTATGTTAAAAAACAAAAAAGCTCTAAAAAAATTAATAAAATAGATAACTATAAAAATAAGGAAAATGATATAAAAAAAGGGTTAATTTAGGCTCAACCCCCTTTCTTGAAATGATTAATAGTGTTTAAAAGAGGTTAAAGCTGTTTCTAAAATGTTCTAGATCAATAATTATAAAATTATAAATGCTAATGTGATTGCACTTCATTTTTAATAAGCTTTGGACATTTTTCAAAAGTTTTAATTTTAGCTCATAACATCTTTAAATAATTTTGTTAAATAATCTTCATTTCTCTTACTTGCAATTCACTAAATTTTGTTTAGTCCTTTGTCTTTGGGGCTTATCTTTCTTTGCTTATCATGAGAGATTTATAAAACAAAATAGTAATAAAAATTATGTTTAAATAAAAATTAACACTACCAAAAACTTCTATTTTTTATTTTTCTGTAAGGATCTACAAGTGAAAATTTATGTTTTGTAATGAAATAACTAATACAGTTTATTATCATATAAGTTTCAAAATCTCAACCCTAGTAGTTATATGTTATTCATTGTGAGGGATGTACAAGTGAATAAAAAACTTGTGAAAAAAAAAATTTAATAATTTAGTTCAAAATAAAAATTTTATAGTAAAGAAATGTAATTACCTCCTTGTAAAGCCCTAGATCTTCATGGTGTTAATGTTCCAGACCCTAACACAACCCTTGGTAAATAAAAATTAAAACTTTATTGTTATGTATACTTAAAGTATCGGACAGGAAAGGGTTCTCCACTAGTGAATTTTGTGGTCGTAGAATCTTACTACCTGCAATATTTGTAATTTATTTTTACTACCAATTATTGTAACTTTAATATATTTGTAATATAAAACTCTTTCGACTAATTTCATTATTTTCCACATCTCAGAGAAGGGGCCATTTAATCTCTCACTCCATCTCCATTTCAACATTAAAAATTCAGAATTTAGAGTTTCTTTAAAATCTTTTTAGCACAGTTACATCAATTAAAACATAAGTTTAACTATTTCAAGAGTTTGAACAACATAAGTAGAAAAATAATAATGAATGCAACTTAAATAGTTAACATTTTTAAATTGTCACTGTGTGAGCTATGGAAAGTGTAAAATAGTTCCAAAATAAATCTAAATATATTTTAATGTTGTACGAGGGTTTATAAATGTAATATATGAAAAGTTTTGCTAAACTTTTTATTCTACTTCACTTTTATTTTCAAATGTAAGGGTAATATAGATAATAATGAGAAATAACAATTGCATAATAAATGTAATATCAATACATACCATTTTGAGTGCACCATTATTTACTTAATGTTAATTTTGCATCAACTAAAGGGTCATCATCCCATTGCTCATCATAAAATATATATAAAATAAAATTGTAAAAATCGCTATAATTAAATAAAAATCAATATTAACAAAAACTTGTCTTTTTATTTTTCACTTGCTCATTTTGATAAATATAAAGCTTTATGACAAATTAATAAATAGAATTTACTAGTATATAACTCTCGAATCTTCAACCGCACTAGTTTAAATATTACCATTGTGAGGAATTTACAAATAAAAGAGTGAATAGAAAACTTTATTTATAAATAAAACTAATAGCTTATTTGAAAAATATTTTTTTTGTGGCATAAAAAGGAAATAAAAAAATATAACTTTGAGCTCAGCATTAATCCTCTAAATTTTAATACAACTTTTAGCAAATGTAAATTTAAATTTTATTGTTATATATATCTAGGTATTGAGTGGGGGATGAAAGTTCTTCATATCCTAAAGAAATGGCTATTCAATCTTTTATTTTGCTTTTATCTTAGTAGTAGAATTTAAGGTTTTAACATTTTCTTGAAAACGTTAATTGAAACATAACTTTAATTATTTTAAGGGTTTGGATAGAAAATAGGAATCAATGTAAACAAGATAATTAGCATTTTTAAATTATCACTATATGAAATGTGGAGAAGGTAGGATAACTCTAAAAAACATTTAAGTATATTTTGATGCTATAAAGTTTATAAATATATAGTATGGATAGTGCTTGGAAGTAGACCACTTAAGATATGCATAAATAATGAGTGCAAAGTTTATTATAATTTTTTATTTGTATAAAATATTTGGCTGAACTTTTTATTTTGTTTAGCTTTTGTTAGTGAATGTAAAGGATGTAGATAATAATGAGAAATAAAATTATATAATGAGTGTGAGATCAATGTATACCATATTGATATACTAGTGTGTAATATTATTCATCTATAGTATCTCAATAAATAGTGAATATAAAACTTAATATAGATTTATTTATAAATAACACTTTTGCTTATTGTGTTACTATTTAGAGTCATTCTCCATTTGCTGATTATTGTAAGCAACTAAAGGGAACGACTTGATAGACGGTCTCTGGGGTTCAAATATAAAAGGAAAGGGCCCATGAATAAAAGTGCACCCCCTTTTCCAATCGGTTAAGGGTCTTAGGATACTTGGGTTAAATGTCCTTGGGTTTGAATAGTATGACTTCCCGGGAAGTCCAAACTCAGAAGCTCACATTTGGTATTAAAGAGGTTTTAGGTCCGACTCTGTTGGTTGGCTAGGGGAATCACACCATATGTTGATTGACATTTAGCTTGTCCAGTTTTGCTCCCGATGGGTAGGGTGTCAAGAGAGCGGGGCTCTCGGGAGAACTGTGGTTCTCAGCTTCCGTTCACGAGGGCGTGAACTTACAGGGAAGCGTGGTGGATTGTAAGCAACCAAAGGGAACGACTTGAAAAATAATCCATAAGGTTCAAATATAAAAGGAAAGGGCCCATGAATAAGAGTGCACCCTCTTTTCCAATTGGTTAAGGGTTTTGGGATACTTGGGGTTAAGTGTCCTTAGGTTTGAATAGTACTGTGAATAGTATTAGGCTGGGTGACATCCCGGGAAGTCCAAACTCAAGAGCTCACAATTATAAGGGATCTACAAAAGAAAACATTAAATATAAAGCTTTATAGATAAAATAATTAATTATTTTATAAGTGTCAAAACCTTTATCTTCAAATGTTATATGTTCTCATGGCAAACTCAAGGGTTTATCCTTCATTTGGTCATCATTAAATATTTATAAAATAAAATAATAAAAAAATTGTGATTAAATAAAAACTAGCATTACCAACAACTTACTATAGTCACTACTTTATTAAAAGTTTTTTTCATCTTGGAGCTCAACCTTATCATCGCTCCTTACATATAAGTTTTAAACCCTTAACCTCACTAATTTGAATGCTCTTTATTATGATGTATTTACAAAATATAATAATGAATAGAAACTTTTATGATAAATAAATATTATAGCTCACCTTGAAAAACAATTTATGTGGCAAAGAAAGAAATAAAAAAATATAACTACCTCTTTCTAAAGCCCCAAATCTTCTTAACAAAACTCTTAGCAAATAAAAATTTAAATTTCTTGTTCCACCTTTATCTCAACACTAAAAATTATAGTTTTAATGTTTTTTAAAAAACTTTTTGGCATAGTTTTATCAATTAGAACATAACTTCAACTGTTTCTAGGGTTTGAATGACATAAGTAAAAACAAGCAATGAATGTAAATTAGATAGTTAATATTATCGAGAGTTTTATACACTTGGAGAGTGTAGGATAATTCCTAAAGAAGGCCAAACATTTTTAAATTCTAGACCACTACTTTATTCATTAATTGATTGTAATAGATCAAAGATATATAGTTAATCACTACATAATAATGAGAGAAATAAAAGATCTTGAGAATCACAAGGAGAATAAATAAATGGAAATGTATATTTGATAACTCAATCAGAAGCATAAATTCCATCTTTATAATTTGTACCACCCAGAAAAGGAAAATTATCGAATTCATTTAGTTGGCCCATGTCACTGGCTAAATTTCTACCACACTGTGCTACAAGTTTTTCTGCTTCTAAGGTTATATAAGCTACTTTACTTATAGTTCTGTAAATCATAAATCAGTTAGATCGTCCAAAATAACGAATATACCTATAAAGTTTCAAAAATTTCTCTTCGTTTAGGTCATAATTTCCAGGAGCTATGGGGGCAGGGTCTGAGAAATCCGAGGTAAGCAGGATGGATCTCACGCTCGATCTTCCATCTCGGCGAGGAGCTAGCTGGCTAGTGATTGGGACAATGCCCGTGCCCCGGTCGATCTGTGTGCGTCAAGACCGCCATGGAGGAGTTTGTGATCCGGAATTTGCAACAGCAGGACCGCCTCGTGATCGGCCGAGCCCAAAGTCAAGAGGATGATACACGCCGGTCGAGCTGCGGCAATCAGTGCAGTGAGCCCCGGAGGAACTGAGATCCGTCCGGGCTAAAGGCCGGAGTCGATTTTCTCCACGCAAGAACAGGAACCCCGTGTCGAGCATCATGCTTCTCTCGGACGGGAAGGACAATGCGAAGTTCTTCCGGTGACAGTGGTAGCGAGGGCGTTCCAGTGCACCCTTTTGGATTTGGATCCCGAGGCCATGCTGAGCATCGCCCAGGCCACCGACGGTAGCCGTCCAGCACGCGTTGGTGGCACAGGAAGTGGAGGTCTGTGATTGAAGTGGTGCCAGCATGAAGGGATTTTCTGGTCGATTGTCCATCTCGCAATTGCGGCTCATCGTTCACTCGCATGTAAGCATTCGTCACCATTTCCTTTTATACTTGTTTGTCTCCTTTTTTTGTTCTCTTTTTCTGGCAGCTTCTTCTTCTGGCTGGAGGCCGCGTAAGTAATTGTCGAGTGTTTTTCTCATATCTTGCTCTTCTTCCTATGTAACTTAGTGAACTATCTTGCAGCCACTCCCAAGGAAGGCAATGGCGATCTCGTCGTTCGTTACAATGGTGGGCTTAACCAGCAGCGGAGACATTCTAGTTTCCTTGCTTTTTATTTCCAGCTTCATCAGTGTGGCTCTGCAGATTTGCAATGCAGTTTTGGCAGCGAGGATAATGAATGCAATGCCTGTGTTGCCGGAGTAGGATACTCTCTGTGGAACGATAAAAGGTCCTTTTATCTTCTGCTTTCTCGTCCCTGGTTAGGATAAAGAGCAAATAGTTGTTTTTGATGTTGCAGACGTCAAGAGTCGTTTCAAACCGGACGTGATGCAGCAGGCTCCGCGCTGAAGGCCACTTCATGTCGATCCACCTCCCTGGGTACGTACTTTCGACTTTTGCATTCTTCCTCCACTGACAAGCTTCTCTTAGGTGCCTCGCCATCTTCAAACCGGAAGAACAGGAGATACTATGAAAGTACCGCGAGCAAAACTTTGCCAAGAAGCGCCTCGTCTACAACGAGAGGCGCTTGATCGGGAACTGTCCCTTGACACCGGAAGAAGTAGGTTCATCCTCCAGGCAATGGGCCTCGACAACTCGACGCGCCTCTACCTCGCAGCGGGCGACATCTTTCGAGGCGAGACGTTCATGCAGCCACTGTATCCTCACCTAGAGAATCGCACCACCGTCGCTGCTCCGGAGGGGCTGGAAGCTGTTCAGGCCGAGGGGGCTGAGACCGGCGGTGGACTACATGGTGTGCTTGCTCTCGGACGTCTTCATGCCAACTTACGCCGGTTCTTAGCAACTTTGCTCCTGGGCCACAGGCTTTACTACGGCTTCCGGGCGTCCATCCAGCCCAACAGGAAGGCTCTGGCACCGATCTTTATGGCTCGCGAGAGTGGTGGCGGCGGCGGCGACGCTAACTTCGAGGCCATGGTGAGAGGCGAGGTCTTCCCGCCGGGTGAATCCCGAGTCGTCTTCACGAATCGCTGGCCGGAGTGCTTCTCGGGCGAGAGGTGCCCAGCGACTACCAGCATGAACGCCAGGGCTTTGGAGGAAGGTGGCGACGGGCCCTTCGGGTGGAAGGATCGAATAATTCATCTATCTTGTTAGTTTATAATGAAAGAACATAGGCAAATGAACAACCGCGTTGCTTCATCTCGGGCCCCAATTGGTACGTTTCTCAGCAACAAGCTGTTTGAAATGCATGGCATGGTCATTTTTTTCTACTGATGCTGTCTACATTCTTGGGCAACTCTCGGTTTGAAAAAAGAAAAGCATATGCTTGAATTTGCCTCTGTATATGGCTACGTATATTTTGTTTGGTCGAAAGAAAACGTACACATACGTGTGTTCATAATGACCACAAATCAATGGGTGGTGCTTCCGCTGCTATGCTGTGGACTTTTCACTCCTTTCCTGGTATGATGGGGTTGGAGTGTTCGCGTTCATCGTGATTTCCATGGGGGTTCTTTTAGTTTGGCCTTTGCGGCTCTACCGCTAGCATGGCAAGTACAAGCCCTTGTACTTGTGGGATCAATTTTCTACGCAGGGCTGCTTCATTTCTACATGTTACACTCCACTTGACCTTCTATGAGTGGTTTTCCAGCAGACCTTGATGTTGACAAACAGCTTGCTGTGATGCAGGAGAATGCCATTCAAGCTTTGAGGGAGTTTGCTGAGGCAACAACCCCAGAATTTGAAGAGCCTGCTTAGTTGAGTTGGTTGCTATTTATTTCAAGTAATCCTTAAGAAATCCATTCTTCTTAGTGAGAATTTGTAGTTTTAAAATATTATGTGAATTTATATAAAGCTGACAAATATCCTCTTGGTCAAAGTCCACGCATGGCGACCAGGACAGTGTGCTGCTTAACACAGTTTTGGGTTTGTTTGTTCGCTTGTCCTCGATGGCTGGAGGATCTCTTCTCGCTTCATCGCAAATAGGCAGATCAATTACAAGGGTCGCACTACCATTCCGGTGTTGCTAGCTTGCATCGCGCTAGCGGAGGTTTGATATTTGGATATGACATTGGAATCTCAGGTATAGAAGAGGTTTTTACTTATTGCAAGTTCTACAGATCTGCTCTCTCTCTCTCTCGCTGTGTTTTTTTTCTAGGTGGTGTTATTGCCATGGACGATTTTCTCATCAAGTTTTTCCCCACTGTCTATGTCCGCAAGCACGCTGCCCATGAGAACAATTACTGTAAGTATGACAACCAAGGTCTCCAGGCATTCACGTCCTCGCTCTATCTCGCGGCTCTCTTTGCCGGTAGGGAGGGGACTACTGGGACCGCCGGTGTGTTCTTGCTCTCGGTGATCTACATACGAAGAGCAGGTTGCAACTTCGAGCTTGGTGATAAAGCTGGTGAGGAAGAGGAAGCGACAAAGCTCGAGGTGGACAGGCAGAAGAACCGTGTGAGTGCCTCGAAGGCCATGGCTGCCGCTCGGAAGCTCTCATGAATTGACAAGCACCCACCGGCGGTCCCAGTAGTCCTCTCCCTTCGGCCTGGTCAGTCCGGAGCAGCGACGGTAGTGCAATTCTCCAGGTCAGGATTCTCGCAGTGGGTGCATGAACCTCTCGCCTCGAAAGATGTCGCCCACTGCGAGGTAGAGGCACGTCGAATTGTGTCGAAGCCAATTGCCTGCCCGACTTCTTCCGGTGTAAAGAGACACTTCCGGCTTCCTGGACTTTCCTAGTATCTACTGAAGCGAGGCACCTGAGAGAAGCTTGTCAGTGGCGAAAGAATGCGAAAGTCGAAAGTACGTAAGCGAGCATGTCCATCTCATATCGGAGGTGGATCGACATCAAGTGGCCTTCAGCGCGGAGCCTGCTGACTTTCTCAGCTGCATCACGTCCGGTTTGAAACGATTCTTGACGTCGTGTCTAAGCGATTTGATAAAGTGTTGTAAATCATAAATGACCTCTGCAACATAAAAAAAACTGTTTGCTCTTTATCATAACCAGGGACGAGAAAGCAAACGATAGGACCTTTTATCGTTCCACAAGGCAGCACAAGCGTTGCTTTCATTATCCTCGCTGCCAAAACTGCATTGCAAATCTGCAAAGCCACATCGATGAAGCTGGAAGTAAAAAGCAAGGAAAATAGAATGCCAGAAGAAGCTGCCAGAAAAAGAGAGAAAAAAAAGGAGACAAACACGTAAAAACGAGGAGCAAGGAAATGACGACGAATGCTTACATGCGAGTGAACGATGACACCATCTTGCCGCAATTGCGAGACTAACACAGTAGCAGCACCGGGACAGAGATGGACAATTCCCTTCATGCTGGCAGTCACTTCCCCAGCAATCTCCTCGGACACAGGCTCTACTACGGATTCCGGACGTCCATCCAGCCCAACAGAAGGCTCTGGCCCCGATCTTCATGGCTCGCGAGAGTGGAGCCGCAAACTTCGAGGCCATGAGGTCTCCCCGCTGGGTGAATCCCGAGTCGTCTTCACCGGAGTGCTTGTAGAGCGATGGTCGCCCAGCGAATACCAGCATGAACGTCAGGGCTTTGGAGGAAGGTGGCGACGGGATCAAACGTGTCCGTTCGGGTGGAAAGATCGAATAATTCCTGTAAGAACATGCACGCAGCAAATGAACAACCGCGGTGCTTCATTTCAGGCCCCAATTGGTACGTTTCTCAGATTGAAATGCATGGCATGGTCTTTTTTTCTCTACATTCTACAGTGGATAGCGTTGTGTCGAAAGCTGTTTTGGAAGAAATTTTATCTGCAACCCACCCTCTTGGAGCTGGTTGTGTCATCAAAGAGGAATACATCGTCTGCGGAGACCATTGCTTGGGATGAAAACTCGGAGCGTCTTTCCAGTACCAAAAGGCCTTCTTGCCAGCATAAAAGGATATGCTTGGTTCTTAGGGTAAGGGGAATTTGCCCTATGGAGCAGGGATTGTTGAGCCCGAATGGTGAGTATGATCTGGCCGATATCTACAAAGACTGGAACCTCGGTCGCAACTGGATTATGTGGCGCCAGTTTTTGATGAATCACCTCTGTCATGGCTTCACTGCATATGGGTTTTATATGGCTACCATACATTGGCCCCCTCAGCGATCTGAAGAGGTATCTGCAACGATTGCAACCTTTGCTTTCATAGGGGCCGGGTTCTTCTCAGGTCAGTTTATTTTTCCTTCTTTTCCTAGAGACTAACAATGGCGTCCATGTAGCGCTTATGTATATTTTCTTTGGTCGAAAGAAAACTATCACATACGGTTTTCTTGTTGGGGGCATCAGCGGTGTGTGTTCCTTAATCACCACAAATCAATGGGTGATGCTTCTGCTGCTGGCGATATCATGCTGTGGACTTTTCACTCCTTTCATGCAACCAATTCCTGACGACTGGTATGATGGGGTTGGAGTGTTCGCGTCCATCGTGATTTCCATCGTGTGGATGTTGGTCTACGTGGGTTCTTATAGTCTGGCCCTTGCGGCTCCACCGCTAGCATGGCAAGTACAAGCCCTTGTACTTGTGGGATCAATTTTCTACGCAGGGCTGCTTCATCGCTACATGTTACAGTCTCCACGCGAACCTCTATGGGGTTATTGTGTTGGTTTTCCAGCAATGGATTTGGAAGAGGTTGATGTTCACAAACAGCTTGCTGTGATGCAAGACAAGGCCATTCAAGCTTTGAGGGTGTTTGCTGAAGCAACAGGGAATGCTTTACCCAAGAATTTGAGGAGCCTCAAGAAACCTCCGCACATCAATAGTTACCTCCGCAGATATGGTTAGCTCATTGGTTATAATTTATTTTAAGAAAGCCGTCCTTCTATTTGATTGATGTTTCCTACGGACAAAATTGTAATTTCTTAAAGGGAAAAAACTATATAAAGCTGGCAAATATCCTCTCGGTCAAAGTCCACGCATGACGACGAGAGCTTGGACCAGGACAGTGTGTTGCCTAACACAGTTTTGGGTTTGTTCACTTGTCCTCGATGGCTGGAGGATCTCTTCTCGCTCCATCGCTCGCAAATAGGCAGATCAATTACAAGGGTCGCACTACCATTCCGGTGTTGCTGGCTTGCATCGCGGCCGCCAGCGGAGGTTTGATATTTGGATATGACATTGGAATCTCAGGTATAGCAGAGGTTTTCACTTATTGCAAGTTCTTCTCTTTGTTTTTTTTGTTCTTTTTCTAGGTGGTGTTATCGCCATGGACGATTTTCTCATCAAGTTTTTCCCCACTGTCTATGTCCGCAAGCACGCTGCCCATGAGAACAATTACTGTAAGTATGACAACCAGGGTCTCCAGGCATTCACATCCTCGCTCTATCTCGCGGCTCTCTTTGCGAGCTTTGGAGCTTCCTACGTGACGAGCAACAAGGGGCGACGCCCAACAATGCTAATTGGTGGCCTCAGCTTTCTCGTTGGAGCGGCTCTCAATGCTGCCGCAGAGAATTTGGCGATGCTTATCATCGGCCGGATGATGCTGGGTGTCGGAGTCGGCTTTGGAAATCAGGCATGAAACTCCCTCATTCTTTTACCTTCGTCACAAACTTACAAAGGTTTGCATTTTTCTTTGCAGGTAAGCTTGATCTATGTCTAAAGTTCTGGTAAAGGAAGATTAACCATGTGGTTTTCTCCTCCAGGTAAGACTGCATTGGATTCTCATTTAAATCTTATGATTTTTCCTCCTGGATGAAACATTTTAACTTCAAAGGTAACTTCATCATAGAGAACGAAACAGTCTTTTATTTTATTTTATTTTATTTTCTTTTTGTTGCCAGTCAGTACCAGTCTACTTATCAGAGATGGCACCACCAAAACTTCGCGGTGGTCTCAACATAATGTTCCAGCAAGCCGTCAACTTTGGGATCTTGTGTGCGAATCTCATCAACTATGGCACTGCTAATCTCCAGCCCTGGGGATGGAGACTTTCGCTCGGCCTTGCGGCAGTCCCAGCATCGCTCCTCACCCTTGCGGCCATTTTCCTCTCTGACACTCCAAACAGCCTGATTGAGCGAGGCCATCTCGAGCAAGGGAAATCAGTCCTCCAGAAAATCCGAGGAACTCCAGACGTGGAGGCCGAGTTCCAGGATCTGGTGGAAGCCAGCAGAGTTGCCTCGACGATCAAGGATCCATTTCTAAGCATCTTTCGCCGGAAGAACAGGCCCCAGCTCACAATGGCCGTGCTCATTCCATACTTTCAGCAAGTCACAGGCATCAATGTTATAACTTTCTACGCTCCGGTGTTGTTCCAGTCGATCGGGTTCCACAGCAATGCCTCGCTCTACTCGGCAGTGATCACGGGATTGATGCTGATCATTGGAACTGGAATCTCGATCTTCACGGTTGACAAGTTTGGCCGGAGAGTTCTCTTTCTCCATGGAGGAATTCTTATGTTTATTGGCCAGGTAAGTCATGATCGATCGCAGTACTTACAAATGTTTCCAATGATTTTCAAGGTTGTCACTGGACTGGTTCTAGCATTCGAGTTCAATGGGAACGAAGAGCTCTCTCGGGGATTTGCAGTAGTGATTTTGGTGGTGACATGCGTTTACGTGGTTTCTTTCGCGTGGTCTTGGGGACCTTTGGGATGGCTGGTTCCCAGCGAAGTTTTCGCTCTTGAGACGAGATCTGCTGGTCAGTGCATCACCGTCGCAGTAAACATGCTCTTCACCTTCGCGGTCGCGCAATCCTTTCTCTCGATGTTTTGCCACTTCAGGTTTGGGATCTTCTTGTTCTTCGCGGGCTGGGTGGTGGTCATGACGCTCTTCGTGCATTTCTTCTTGCCCGAGACGAAGAAAGTCCCAATCGAGGAAATGCAGCAAGAGTGGAGTAAGCACTGGTACTGGCGTCGATTTGCTCAAGAACAAGAAAACCAAGATGATTCGAAGCCGTAGTGGAGGAATTTGATCGCTAAGAGAAAAGAATAATTTAACAGTCAACGCAGTCTTGTTTGACGGGTAGAAATAGTTGACGAGCCACAAAGCTTTGACTAAAACCATGGAGAATTTCTTTACTAGAAGAGAGGAGAGGTAGGGCGAGGAAGGCGAGAGGGAGAGGAGTGAGAAATTTGGATCGGGAGAAATCTTGCTTGTCTAGGAGGCTTTGGAGCGCGCATTTTCGATCTAGCGCCATAGTCGATCCACCATGGCCGCCATGACGCAGATGGGTTCGTCGATCTTGGCGCAATGCAGCAGCTCCGAGGCTGGGAATCAAAATCGGTCGCAAATTTCGGCAGATGGAGCAGCTGGGTTGCGAGTTTCCAGGCTAGAGTGCGCGAGGCTGAGCGCGTCGGGGAGGCAATCCACGAGTAGGTCATCCTCGCACAGGAGATTGGGTGAGAGGATAACCTGCGCAAAAAAGCGATAGATTTGATATTCTTTCTCTTTGGCAGAAGTTCGTGCTGGTGTGGGAAATACTTTTGGAAATCTCTTCCGCGTTACCACTTTCGGTGAGTCTCACGGTGGAGGAGTTGGATGTGTCATCGATGGATGCCCTCCGAGGCTCAATCTCACCGAGGAAGACATGCAAGAGGATCTAGACAGAAGGTATGTTCTTTCTTTCTTCCTATTGCTTTGAGTTCTTTGTGTGTAGTTCTTCATTTTATTCGTTGTTACTCCTTGTTACTCTTTGTGTGTTCTTTGTATGTTCGTTGTTTGTGATGAACTACTATGTTCTTTGTGTCTTCATTGTATGTTTTGGGAGCTTTGCTTATTCTCTTCGTGTTTTAACGAACAGGAGGCCGGGCCAAAGTCGGATCACAACTCCAAGAAAAGAAACAGACACTTGCAAAATTCTCTCTGGTGTGGCACAAGGTAATGTAGCTTCTTGTGTTTCCATTTGTTTCTTTTCTTCTCTAAGTGTACCAATCTCTTTCTCATAGGAATGACACTGGGGACTCCTATTGCTGTTCTGGTTCCCAACACGGATCAACGTGGAGGAGTAAGTTTTCGTTAATGGAAGAAACACTGGAACTTAATGTGCGGTGTTTTTCTGCAGGATTACTCAGAGATGGCTCTAGCTTATCGGCCATCTCATGCAGATGCTACTTACGACTTCAAGTATGGAATTCGAGCTGTCCAGGTTAAATCCAAACTTTTCCTTGCAACATCCCTCGGGGTGTTAAGCTTAAAATCTTTTTCAGGGTGGAGGAAGATCATCGGCCCGAGAAACAATTGGAAGAGTAGCAGCGGGGGCAATCGCAAAGAAGTTACTCAAACAGCAATGTGGAACCGAGGTACAGGATAAAGAGAGGAAGAAAGAGTTAAAGGATTTACAAACGACATTTTATTTTCCTTCTTACTAGGTGCTAGCTTATGTGTCAAGAGTTCATCAAGTTGAGCTTCCCGAAGGAGCAATCGACCATGACAACTTGACGCTAGAACAGGTACTAATTTGTGCTTTTATATTTCCTTGGCGTTCTCAAGTTTCGTGATTCCAGGTCGAGAGCAACATCGTGAGGTGCCCGGATCAAGATATGGCGGAAAAGATGATCGCTGCCATCGACGCTGTGAGAGTGAGGGGAGATTCCGTGGGAGGAGTCGTCACTTGCATTGCTAGAAACGTTCCTCGGGTAAGAAATATTCCTCTGCATTCACGCAAGTTTATATGAATCAAGCTTTTTTCTACTTTCAGGGACTTGGGACTCCAGTTTTTGACAAGCTAGAAGCCGAGCTCGCCAAGGCTCTCATGTCTCTGCCTGCCACCAAAGGCTTCGAGATTGGAAGTGGCTTTGAAGGTAACACGAGATCGCTTTCTACAAAAGTTTACAATGGTTGTGAACTTTTCTCGCAGGAACTAAAATGACAGGCAGCGAACACAATGATGAGTTCTACATTGACGAAATTGGTAACGTAAGAACACGTACAAATCGATCTGGTGGCATCCAGGTACGTGGAACTATAATCTACTGACTTCCTCTCCTTTTTTTTTCTAAACTTGCGAACAATTTATGCAGGGAGGAATTTCAAATGGAGAGACGATAGTGATGAGAATAGCATTCAAGCCGACGTCTACAATCACTGTAAGTTCTCTTTCGTCATGAATTCTCACTGCGCCGGCATTGATTTCGTTTGCTTGCTTGCTTCTCGCAGAAATTCCAAAAGACTGTAACGAGAGACCGGCAAGAAACCGAGCTGAGAGCTCGTGGTCGTCATGATCCCTGCGTCGTTCCTCGAGGTAACATCCAGGAATCCTTTCTCCTCTCGTGAATGCTCATCGATCGATTTCTTGCAGCTGTTCCAATGGTGGAGGCGATGGTGGCCCTGGTTCTCGCGGATCAGCTCCTCCAAAACTACGCCCAGTGCCAGTTTCTCCCTCTCGATCCAGTCTTGCAAAGCTCCAAACTCGCCGCCAATCCACCGGAGGAAGAACCAGCGGCAGCCCACGCGTGATCGTCTCCCCCTTGTCAAATTTTTTTAAACTTGAAATTGAGCGCCAATTTTTTCCAAAAGGAACTTTAGGAATGGGTGGGACACGTGGCGGAATTTAGGGTTCTTAAGATTGCTCGCTAGGGCTTTAGAAGAGAATGTGGTGTAGCTAAGAAATGGGGAACGCGTGCATCGGCTCCACTACCAACAGTAAGAACG
Organism: Selaginella moellendorffii; assembly: GCF_000143415.4. Classification (NCBI taxonomy): domain Eukaryota; kingdom Viridiplantae; phylum Streptophyta; class Lycopodiopsida; order Selaginellales; family Selaginellaceae; genus Selaginella; species Selaginella moellendorffii. Next base: position 1,413,028 of record NW_003314292.1, on the reverse strand, counting down.
GATTCTTCCATCGATCGAATTCCGAGGCGCCGCCGGCGTCGACACCAGCTCCAGCAATCGATCCGCCTCCCGGCGCGGTCCCTGTGGCAGCTCCCGTCATTGTTGTTCCACAGCGTCCGCAAGAGCAGGGCATGAAGGCCGGGATCGCAGCATCGACGCCGCGCAGCGCGATCACAGCATCGGTGCTAGGTCGCAGCACGGAGAGCGTCCGCGAGCTCTATACTCTGGGCAGGAAGCTCGGGCAGGGCCAATTCGGGGTCACGTATCTGTGCGTGGAGAAGAGCTCCGGGAAGCAGTACGCTTGCAAGACGATCCCCAAGCGCAAGCTCATCTCGCAAGAGGATGTGGACGATGTGCGGCGCGAGATCCAGATAATGCATCACCTCGCCGGGCAGCCCAACGTCGTCCAGATCAAGGGCGCCTACGAGGACGCGGGGTCGGTCCATCTCGTCATGGAGCTGTGCGCCGGCGGGGAGCTCTTCGATCGGATCATCCAGAGGGGGCATTACAGCGAGAGGAAGGCCGCGGAGCTCATCCGGGTGATTGTCGGCGTCGTCCAGGCGTGCCACTCGCTCGGGGTCATGCATCGCGATTTGAAGCCCGAGAATTTCTTGCTGCTCAGCAAGCACGAGGATTCGCTCATGAAGGCCACCGACTTTGGATTGTCTGTGTTCTTCAAGCCAGGTAGGCTACTGCCATCTCTTTCCAGAGTTTCTAGGCGGAATCTTTCCAGCTGAAAATCTTTCTAGACTTGATTGTCACTTTCCTCATCTCTTTTTTCTGTTCTTCCCAACAGGAGAAGTCTTCACGGACGTCGTTGGAAGCCCATACTACGTTGCTCCCGAAGTTCTTCGAAAAAAGTATGGACCAGAGGCGGATGTGTGGAGTGCCGGCGTGATCCTATACATTCTTCTCAGCGGCGTTCCTCCATTCTGGGCTGGTAAGCCAAGCTTTCATCAGACTTTGATCAACTTTCGCTTACATTTCGACCCTTATCGTAGAAACTGAGAAGGGGATATTTGAGCAAGTTCTTAAAGGAGAGATAGACTTTGAGTCGCATCCATGGCCTGTGATCTCGCAGGATGCTAAAGACCTGATACGGAAAATGCTGTGCCCGGTTCCTGCTAACCGCTTGAAAGCTCACGAAGTTCTAGGTGCGTCTCTCTCTCTCTTCTTTCGTTTTGTCATTTGCTAGTCTAGTACATTGCGTTCTCTATAGACGTTCTTGTCATACTGAGCTTTGTTTATAGGCCATCCTTGGGCAAGGGCGGACGGCGTGGCCCCCGATAAGCCTCTGGACTCTGCAGTGCTTTCGAGGATGAAACAATTCTCAGCGATGAACAAAATAAAAAAGATAGCTCTCAGGGTCGGTCTTCTTGTCCTTTCTTGTTTGTTTCTTTCCCGACTGAGGTACTTGTGCTTTGCGTTTCAGGTCATCGCGGAGAGTCTGTCCGAGGAAGAAATAGCAGGCCTGAAGGAGATGTTTAAAATGATGGACACTGACAACAGTGGATCAATCACATTTGACGAGTTGAAAGCTGGCCTGGAGAGGGTGGGGTCGAACTTGGTGGAGTCTGAGATTCGGGACCTCATGGCTGCTGTAAGGCTTTTCTCTTTTGTTTTGTACCGTCGCTAATGGAATGATGACCGACAGGCGGATGTTGATAACAGCGGCACTATTGACTACAAGGAGTTCATTACAGCGACATTGCACTTAAACAAGATTGAGCGCGAGGAACATCTACTTGCGGCATTTGCGTACTTCGACAAAGATAACAGTGGCTACATTACCAAAGACGAGCTGCAGCAAGTATGCGCAGAGAACCACATGGGAGACGAGGTGATTGAAGAGATGATGCGGGAAGCTGATCAAGACAATGTATGGTGGTCACGTTTGTTTTCTCTAAATAATTGTTCTCAATCTTGCAGGATGGACGCATCGACTACAGCGAGTTTGTCACGATGATGAGGAAGGGGGCCGGTGGCATCGGCCGTAAAACCATGCGCAATAGCCTCAGCATCACCTTCAGGGACCTGCTCACTGTTTGACTGACAATTTTCACGTCGATGGGTGTTCGTTACAGGATCAGGATCAGATATTTTTTCTTCTTTTTTGGCCGACGGAAGAACTCGAAGCTTTGGTTTGTAGATACGGGTTCTTTTTCGTTCTTTGTTGATTTCGGTTTTAATCAAGCTGCAGCAATGCGATTGCTACCAGAAGTTGTTACAGGAGCACCTTCCGTTTTCAAAGACGTGAAACCGGCTCGAATCCCTGCAGACAATCTGACGCTGCTCGAGCTTGGAAACACCCGCAATCACCGAGTGACAGTCATCGCAGAATCTCAAGCTCTTGACGACTCGTATAGCAGTTCCTGGTGCCGTGTTGACGAGTGCACAGGCAATGGCTAGCCGCTCGCTGTGTTCACACAGAGCATCTTCTTTGTCAACGTCGGAGATGTTGTGAAAGACACTGCTCAGGTCGGCTACGTGCCCGTTCTCCTTCAACTGAAGTGCCAGAGTTCTCAGCTTCGAGTTTATTGCTTCAATCTGAGGATGGCTCTTGTCACCAACTTTAAAGGCGTGGACGAGTCCGCGATCGTCAGTCCACCAGCTTAGTCCGGGTTTCTTGGAGGTCTGAGCAGCGGACCTGAGATGAAGAACACTGGTTTGCTCGTCCCACATTCCCAGGCTGCCATACAGATTCGACATCAAGAGATACGTTGAATCCTGCTTGGGGTATAACTTCACCAGGTTCTCAAAGGCAACTCTTCCCAACTTGGCGTTCTTCCACTTTCGACAAGCACCCAGGACGGTCTTCCACGTTACTACGGTGGGTTTGAAAGGCATGACAGTGGTCACCATTTCCAGAGCTTCATCCAGATGGTTGGCTCTGCCTAGAAGATCAACCATGCAGTGGTAGTGCTCGATCTCGGGGGCTATGGCGTGACGAGTTACCATCTCTTCGAAGTAACGGCGCCCGTGTTCAACGAGACCGGTATGGCTGCACGCAGTGAGAACGGAGAGGAAAGTGATGCCATTCACGCCGACGCCAGCGTCTTTCATGGCCTGGAAGAGATCGAAGACGCGCTGAGCATCACCCTGGCGACTGTAGCCGGCTATGAGGGAGCTCCAAGAGACCAAGCTACGCCTAGAGCTTCCCATGGCGTGGAAGACTTTCTCGGCTTGAGCCAGGCAGCCACACTTGCCGTAGAAGTCGATCAGCGAGTTTGCCACGAAGCAATCGTTCTGGAAGCCGTGGCTGGAGAGTTCTTGCTGGATTCGTTTCCCAGTCTCAAGATCAGCCAGGCTCGAGCAGGCAGTGAGTGCTGCAACGAAAGTCCGAGCGTCTGGAGAGCAGCCATGGCTCCTCATGCAAGAGAAGAGCTGGAGACATAGCTCGGGTTCGTCATTCTCGGCGTAGCCAGTGAGGAGAGACGTCCAGCAAATCACGTCGTGGCGAGGCATGCTATCGAAGACTGCCCGAGCTTCGATCATGCTTCCACACTTGGCATACGCATCGATCAGAGAGCTGCTGATGAAGATGTTGGAGGCGTAGCCGCGAGCAAGAGCGTCGGAATGGATGGATCGAGTTTTCTCCAGGCCGAGAAGTTTGGTGGAGTCAGTGGAGCGCTCTTCTTTCTCGGCAGCGAGCGAGCAGGCCTTGAGAGCTGCGACGAGGCAGTGAGCGTCGGCTTGACAGGTATTTTGGATCTTCATTCTCTCGAAAAGTTCTAACGCCGTGGCTCCATCGCCAGCGTCTACGTATCCCAGGATGAGTGACGTCCAGGACACCACTGTGGGACGAGCTATGGAATGGAAGACTCGCTGCGCTCGATCCAAGCTCCCACACTTCGCGTAGAGATCCACCAGTGTGTTTGCGACGAAGACGTCCGAGTCGCAGCCGCTGGAACGAGCTAGCGAATGGATCTTCACTGCTCTCTCGAGGTGGTGGTGGAGTTCTCCAGTGCTCTTTCGAAGGTGGCTAGAATCCAGCACTGTTCTTGGCGAGAAATCTCCTGCTTGGACAGTCTCTCCAATATCAAGATGGATAGTTCCTTCGATTGTTCTCTCCGGATCTAGCACCGTTCTTCGCGCAAGGTGATTCTCAGTTCCTTGGAAGTTTTCTCCACCCGGAAGAGCTCTGGCTATGACGAGGCTCACACAGGCCTTGAGAGCCGCGAGGAAGGTCCTGGCATTTGGGCGGCAGCTCGAGCGTAGCATTCGATCGAAGAGCTCCAGCGCCAAATCGCCGTGGCCATTCTCCACGAATCCCAGCATGAGAGCCGTCCAGGCGACGACGCTGTCCTCGCGCATCGCCGCGAAGACCGATTGGGCGTCGCTCATGCTCCCGCATTTGGCGTACGTGTCGACGAGCTTGGATGCGATGAAGACGTCGCTGGTGCGATCGGTCTCGGCAGCATTGGCGTGGATCCTCTTGCCCAGCTCCAAATCCCTGGCGCTGCTACACGCCTTGAGAGCGGTGAGAAGCAGGGGTATGGTGATGATCGAGCTCGACGATTCTTTGATGCTGCAGCGATGCGCTGCCGCTGTAGATCGCGGGAAGCATCGACAGAGCATTGATCGCAAGAAATTTAGGGTTCTTGGGCCGCATTTTAGGGTTCTTGGCGAGAAGGATGAATGGCGGCAAGAATGCGTGACCACCAATGCGCGCGGATGGAGCTGCAAAGCATTGCATAGATTGCTGTAGCAGGAGAAGGAAGAATCGCAGCTCCTCCACCTGGAGGACGCTTGATCGGGTCAGTATTTCGGAAACTTCGTCGCGCGTCACCGATATTTCGTCGCGCGGTGCCATCGATCAGGCATTCGTGTGGATCCTGCTCGACGGACTCAAGGCCTGCATTGCCTCCAAGAATCTCGACGCAGGGAAGAGGATCCATGCCGATTCCGTGGAATCGGGAGCGTTCTTCTCTGGCGCGCACGTCCCCAATGCAATCCTCGGGATGTATTCCAGGTGTGGATCGCTGCCCGACGCTAGAGCAGTGTTTGAGACGATCGCATCGCCGGGCTTGGCCTCGTGGACGGCGCTCATGTCTGGGTATGCCAACAACGATCAAGGCGAGGAGGCTCTCGGCATCTTTGCCCGAATGGAGGAACAGGGATTGGAGGCCGATGCTAAAGCCTACGTCGCGGCGCTCATCGCCTGTGGAAGCTTGGCCGCGAAAGAGACTCCACAGATGGTTGCGGGTGAGAGGAGTTTTAGCGTCAAGCTTGGATCACTGGAGAGAGGGATGGATCTCCACTCTCGAGCGATGAAAAGCGGGTGTTACTCCGACAAGTTCGTGGCTGGCACGCTTGTGGATATGTACTGCAAGTGTGGAAGCTTGCACGATGCTCGCAGAGTTTTCGACCAGATGGTGGCGAGGGACGTGGTTGTGTGGAACAGCTTGATCCTGGGCTATGCCGAGAATGGAGAGGAGGAGCTAGCTCTGGAAGTTTTCTGCCGAATGGACTGCCCGAGCCCGCGGACTTTCCTGGCGGCCGTGATCGCGTGTGGGAACCTGGCCGCCAGAGAAGAGAGCAAGGTGGTGGACGGGAAGCTTGTCAAGGTCCGGAGCTTGGAGAAAGGATTGCTCGTCCACTCTCAGGCCGAGAGAAGCAGCGGTGGAGTGGATATCTTTATTGCTAGCGGCTTGGTCGGGATGTACTCCAAGTGCGGCAGCATGATGAATGCAGGGCTGGTGTTTGAGAAGATCGTCCGCAAGGATTTGGTGCTGTGGAACTCTCTCATTCTCGGCTACATCGACAACTGGGAGTTCGACCTCGCTCTTAAGTCCTTTGAGCGGATGCAAGCGGAGGGCTGCGCACCGAATTGCCGGACTTTCGTGGCTGCTCTCATGGCCTATGGAGGACTCGCCGCTCGAGAAGATCACGGCAGCGAGCCAAGGAAGCAGGCCTTGAAGGCGGAGCTTCTGCGGAAAGTCGAGGCCATTCACGCGCAAGCTGCCAGATCCGGGTGTGAGTTCGACGTCTTCGTGGCCAGCACGTTGGTGGACTCGTATGCAAAGTGTGGGAGCCTGGAGAAATCTCGGGAGGTGTTCGAGAGGATGCCGCTCCATGATCTGGTGACTTGGAACTCGCTCATCATGGGACACGCCGATAACGGTGAAGGCGTGCTCGCTCTCGAGTGGTTCCAACGCATGAGGTCTCAGGGCTGTGTTCCAGACTCTCGGGCCTTCTTGGGAGCGCTGAAAGGTTGCATCGACATAGCCGCCAACTCGAAAGAAGCCGAAGTGGAAGTTGACGAGAACAAGTTCGTGAAGCCTGGCTGCTTGGACAAAGCAATGGCAGTTCACTCTCAGGCGATCGAGTTTGGCTGCGAATCCGACATCTTTGTGGCCAGCGCTCTTGCCGACCTCTACGTGAAATGCGGGAGCTTGTTGGACGCCCGGGTCGTCTTCGACAGGATCCCGTCCCACAACGCGGTGCTGTGGACGACTCTTTTGATGGGATACGCCGAGAAGGACGAGCCCGAGCTGGCTCTGGAGCTCTACTGGAGGATGGAACCCGAGAGCCGTGCCGCCAACACGCGGATCTTCGTTGCTGGCCTCACAGCATCCAGCGGGCTGGCAGCGATTGAGATTGGTCGGAAGATCCATGCGGAGGCGTGCCAGAATGGAGGCGAGAAGGACCAGTTCGTGGCGAACAGCCTGCTCGACATGTACTGCAAGTGTGGGAGCTTGGCCGCGGCGGAGCACGTCTTCGACTCGATGAGCTCGAGAAACGTTGTAACTTGGAGCACGATCATCGCTGGCTATAGCCGGGAGGGCGAGACGGAGCTGGTGTTTGAGCTCTTCCAGGCCATGATCGATGGAGGGATCGGTCTCAACGGGATCACTTGCCTCTCGGTTCTCTCAGCCTGCGGTCACGCCGGCCTGGTCGATCGAGGCACCAAGTTCTTCGGTGAAATGTCCTCAAAGTTTGGAGTGGCTCCGAGCTTGGAGCACTACCACTGCCTGATCGATCTGCTGGGCCGGGCCAACCGAGTAGAGGAGGCTCTGGAGCTGGCGAGCAGCATGCCTACGAGAGCAAGCTCTTTGACGTGGAAGACTGTTCTTGGCGGATGCTGGAAGTGGAAGAACGTTAAGGTTGCCGAGGTTGCGTTTGAGAAGCTCTTGGAATTCGATGACAAGCAGGCGAGTGCGTATATCTTGATGGCAAACATCTATCGGAGTGTAGGGATGGAGAAGGAAGAGCTTAGAGTAGTGAGAATGGGAAAGAACGAGTGTAATGGTATTGACTTCTCTTAAATCACACACTATTTCCTCTAATATTTTTTTTTTTCAAACTCCAAAGCTTTTGGCTTTATAAAATATCGCCATTTTGAACTAACCATAAATTTATTGGTTCATAAAAAGATTCCCTAGATTTCTATCTAGAGAGAATTAACAACTCTGAGGTTTTCAACTTTGAGGTTTTCTGAGGCTCTTCAGATTTTTTGGTAAAGTATTCCCTGTAGCCTCGGCAAACTCCCTCAAAGCTTCAATGGCCTTCTCTTGGCGCACAGCAAGCCGCTCGTCCATATCCATTTCTCCCAACCTATCGCAGCTACCATATAGCATTTCGAGTGGAGACTGCAACATGTAGAAATAAATCAGCATCCCGTGGACAATTGCAGCGATCGATCCCACAAGTAGAAGGGCTTGTCTATGCCATCCCAGCGGTGGAGCAACGGTGCCCAAAACACAGGCAGCCATGTAACTCAAACCCCTCGTCATGTACACCACCATGAACTTGAACAATCCGGGCCCGTCGTACCATCTGTCAGGAGCTGGTTGTAACACCGGAGTGAAAAGTCCACAGCATGATATCGCCAGCAGTGGAAGCATCACCCATTGATTTGTGCTCATTATGGAACACACACCACTGAGAAAACCGCTGGTGCCTCCAACAAGAAAACCATATGCATTGCTTTTCTTTCGACCCAAAAGGGCAACGAAAAATACTGCATGGACGCACTTGTCAGTCAGTCTCGAGAGAGAAAGCAGTGAAACACTTACATGCTACGAAGACGGGAACCAAAGCAGAAGCTCCGCTTCCTTCGGGGAACTCAGGGGGCCAAAATATGGCACCCATATAGAACGCATATATAGTGAAGCAATGGCTAACAAGATTCATCAAGAACTGGCGCCGTATAATCCAGTGCCCACTGAGGTTCCAACTCTCGTAGATATCAGCAAGATCATACTCACCATTTGGGCTCAACAATCCCTGCTCCATAGGGTAACCTAGATTGTCCTCTTTCCCCAAATATATCCTTGACAGTAGCTCATCCGACGGCTATTAGAAAAGGTCTTAGCTGATGTGTGAGACTGATTTGGCTGCCATTTGGCACCCATATCAGCCCTAAACTGCCACGATGATTACACATAGTTTGTGGAAAACGAAAGAAAGAGGAAAGAGCACAATCCCAATCGTGCTCCAGGGCGCGCGTCGACTTCCCTGTGGGGCTTCATCGCCGCGCAACCTGCGATTGAGCCATCAACCAAGGACGAATGTGGGACGAATAAGCGTAATGCCATGCACATCAACGCCAGAATCCTTTGGCTCGTGCTCTCGTGGCCCCGCGAGTTTTATATTTTAAAAAACGCGCGGGATTAGATTTTTAAAATAGGTTACTGATGAAATATCTTTGACTTGGTTTTTTATTTCTGGCAAGAGAACTCAGGAACAACAAGCCGATTACAGAAGCGGACAGCACTCAGTTTTCCTGAGGCTCTTCAAATTTTCTGGGAGAGTCTTCCCTGCGGCCTCTGCAAACCCCCTCAAAGCTTCAATGGCCATCTCTTGTCGAACAGCAAGCCGCTGGTCTATATCCATTCCTCTTAAACCCTCGCAACCACCTAGAATTTCCAGTGGGGACTGCAACATGTAGAAATGAAACAGCATCGCATAGACAATAGCAGCGGTCGATCCCACAAGTGCAACAGCTTGAACTTGCCATCCAACCGGTGGAGCAACGATGGCAGCCACAATACAGGCCAGGTTAGCCATTTGCCTCATTATGAGGACCACCATGAAGATAACCAAACTGCGGCCGTCATTCCAAGCTTCAGGCGAAAGTATTGCTGCTGGAGTGCAAAGTCCACAGAATAATATCACCACCGGCAGAAGCACCACCCACTGATTCGTGATCATTGCGGAAAGAACACCGCTGATGCCCCCAACAAGAAAACCGTATGTCAAAGCTTTCTTTCGACCAAAGCGAACGAGCATACTTACTGCATGGAGCTCTTGTTAGTCTCTAAAAAGGGAAGAAAGAAAACTGACCTGATAACAACATGGCCGGAAAGTAACCTACTGGAGCTAACTGAGGGGATAGCTGAGCGGGCCAATGTATGGTAGCCATATAAAACCCATATGCAGTGAAGCCATGACAGACAAGGTTCATCAAGAACTGGCGCCACATAATCCAGTGGCGACCAAGGTTCCAGCCCTTGTAGATATCAGCAAGATCATACTCACCATTTGGGCTCAGCAATCCCTGCTCCATCAATTCCTCTTTCCCTAAATAGAGAAAGCAGCCCTTTTCTAGTATCTTTGACCGTTCCTTATCCGATATTTCCAGCTCTGAGGTTTAAAAATCACTCATAAAACCTTTTCTTGTATTCTCAGCGTGAACTACGGCACCGATGGCGCTACGAAACTCCAATATCTTACCACCCGCTTTACTCCTTAACTAAGGATCTAAGTCCCAGCCGGGTTTTGGATCAATCAGCTACTCCAAATTCTCGGGGTAAATCAGGCACTGGAGGAGCGACCAAAGTCCAAATAGTATTGCGTTAGAGCCAGTGCGTGGATCAGCCCCAATCCGGTAGAGAGACAACAGCCCTAAAAATAGCGCAGCCTTGAACCGAAACAAGCGTCCCTGTTTTTCTCTCCATGCCTGTGCTTGTCCGGAAGATTTGACAGAAGGAAAGCTGATCCACGCCCGTGAGGAATGCTTTTGTAGACATGTATGGAAAATGCGGCTGTCTAGAGAAAGCTCGCGAACTGTTTGAATCTGAAACAGTGGAGAGGAACTTAGTCAGTTGGAGCGTCATGGTTGCGGCTTACGCACGTGATATCCATGCTGCCACTCCACGCCAGCCGACCCAAGAGGAATCGCAGTTTAGGGTTTGGCACAGGTGCGGGCTGATGTGGCGTTGAGACTGCTGAGGTGGCGGCCGTGCTGGCACAGCTGCCACGCGGATATGCCACAATTGTCCAGCCCCTCATCTTTCCAGCTGGTATATAGGTAGAAAGTATAAATTTTTCCAACGAGAAGATGATAACAAATTGGAGTAGAAATATATACCAATGCATTTTATATTTCCAACAATGTATAGTTTCTTTGGTTTGTTACATTGTTTTAGCAAATGGATATGATAAATGTCCATAATTTATGCCTTGCAAGTATTACTAAGGGAAAGGTCTAGGAATGATGGCTGCACCAGATCCACCAGCAAGCATCACGTCCTGTGCAGAAAGGCTTTCTGCTCTTTCTTGTCGATAGAACCGATGCAAATTATGTGGTCTAGGAAGTCCTACGAGTTGAAGGATCTCGTCAAGGAAAGAGCAATGAGCGCATTCACGAGCTCGTGGATCGGAGTTCCTGGCGTCGGCCTTGCACTCTCTTCTTGGCTTGTGGAGTTTCAAAAGAGGAGTCGAGGAGAAGCTTAAGACCCATAGGGATCTTCTCGCTATAGGCCTGAATTCTCTTCGTTCTAACTGGAGTTCTCGTTCAGGTTCTTCCTTGGTACCTAGAGCGGCCTCCGTCAGGTTTTCGCCCATGTACTTTCAGGTATATGATTGGATACGACAATGAATGTTGTTTCGCAAGGGATCCTGATACTGCGTTCTTCAGGAGGTTGGAACTTGGAAGGCAGCCTGTTTCACACGTTTTTTTTTCTTTGGTTTCATGAAATGCTCGTGCACACAGTTACACCATCGAGCAAAGAACGCAGTGCAAATTGAGGACCATGTAATGGCAAAAGGAACGAAGGTATACGTGATTTTGAAGCTCAGTACCACGACGTAGTTCTGTGAGTTCTTGTCACATTCCTTTTGGGAGATCATGGAAACAAAACGCAGCAATTCTATTCAAAGCCCGCATTTTTTGAAGAACCGGAACAAGATCCCGGAGCTCCAGGAATCGCAGGTTCATTGTCTCCGCTTCTCTGGGCTTCACCAGTGATCAGTAGGAAAACTTCATTGGTTTTTCGTCCAGAAAGAGATCTCTCTTTTCTCTGTGGCTTTGTTTAAGAACGGATGCTCGCGCTAACTCCAGCAATCCTATGTGGCAGAAGGCCAGGGCAATTGAATCCACGAAACCCGGGACCTCGTTCGATCGGATGCACGAGAGCGACATCATCAGCTGGAATTCCATCGTTACAGGCTATCCCTGGTGGGGAAGTGGCACGGTCTCTTTCACAAGGTGGCGGAGAAGAACACGAATGCGCCACGGATGCCGACGCTTGCTGGTGAGATCAGTGCCTGGTGCTTGGGAATCTCTGCGACTACCTAGAACGCAATCTAACGTCGTCATGGAGGGTGATAGGACAATTTTATTTCGCGAACTCCACGTCGAGCAGAGTAAAAAAAAAAACAAAACTCAGCGAGCGAGCGAACTCTACAACAATGTTTGTAGAGTAAAAACTAGAAAGGCCTCAAACTAGCATCAGGCAGGTAAGAATTGCTGCACAGCCCGCGGCAAACATGGTGGACATCTGAAAAACCAACCAAAGTTTTAATCCAGAACGAAGAAGATTAGAAACTTACTAGGATGGCCTTGTTGTTATCAAGGGTCGCAAACCAAGCCCATGCCACGTTACAAGCCAGAGACATGGTTTTAGAGTGGCACCACCCAGCTCCAACGGGCACTGCTGTGAGGGAGGGTCGCCACTCGAACAGCAAGGGGAGCAAGCATCGAGGCTGCTGTGGTCGCACAACCAATGAAACCAAGGACGTCGATCTTGAAGCAGAACTCCTTCTCCTTCCCGTCGTAGAACTTGCGCAACAGGTACACTAGACAGTAGTGACTGATCCCAAGCACCGGGGGCCAGAAGAGGGGCTTCCATGTAGCCTTCCATGCATATGCAGCATAGAAAACTCCCGTGATGAATCCCAGGAGATTCACCACCTCGACCACACGATCGTTGTGCTCACGGCCGAAAATATACCAAGATATCGAATTTATCTCTGGAGAGAAAAAAAAAAAAACGTTGCAAACTGGAATGGAAATGAAAAAAAGAAAACGCACCGGAGAGGCCGAAGAAAACGCTCGACTGAATCCCCGTCTCAAGGAATGGTAGGGGAATCAGGAAGAGGACGACGGTGATCGAGACAGCTGCACGCTAAACAAAGAAACACACACTTGTTCCAGGACAAGCGAGCATTGGTTTCTTACTCGGATGTTCTTCTTCGGCACCGCGCCCAGGATCTTGCTCATTGCGCCTCCGGCAGTCCCTGGTGCTGCGCCCAGGAGAGTGTCGCTCGCCGCTTCACCACCAGCGCCATGATCGGCCGCCGTCACGGGGAGCGCATCGGCGCCGCCCGCCATTCCCCCGGACCACCGACATTGCTTGTAACTAGGGTTTTTCTACCTGTCGACTGCCCCGAATCGCGCAAAGAGGTAATGTTCATTCCAGTCTCCTTTGCGGATCAACAGTAGTTCTTATCGCGCAGTGAGTGCTTCGTTCAAGCGAGCAACTCAAAAAGCGCCTTCCACTGTCAGCATTTTTCCAAGCTCCAGGATCCAGGCGAAGCAAAGGATCCAGGCGAAGATCCGCAGAGACTGGCGAAGTGCAGTGTGCAGGGAAGAAGACGACGAGAGATGTGTATCTTTGGCTGTTTTATATTGTTTTACTCGTGTTGGGAAACGTGCAGAGACAAGGGTCAGCATAAATATTCTGGACAGCATTTGCAGCTTCACTGTTGCTGCAGGCGAAGGAGGGAACCAGACTGTGACGGGAGAATTGGAGTCTCTGTCTGTCTGTCTACGCATCAACATCAAGGCTGAAAGGATAACCGTACGCACGGATGAGGTGTGCTTGACATGAACACGCGCCTGATTTACGTAAGAGTTCTTTCTTCTGATTCTACACTGTTTTGCTCTCAAGTGCTGGAAAATTGGAGTTCCTGACCCTTCGTCTCACGGATGGATTGACGAGGAGAACGTGCTGAAGTCTCATCCAGATTGAGTGAGAAATCGTTCCAGACAGATGGAAACATGAAGTTCTTCTGGCAGCCATACAAAAAAGATGGATCTATATAACCGGAGGAAGCTACACGGTTGGACGAGTTTATCTCAGGATCCAGATGAACTAGAGCAGAGGCAGCAGTCGTACATGGAAAAAGCAGATGGAACGGGAGAAGAAGACGAAACGGAAAGAAGAAATAAAGCTGAGAACTGAAAGTGAAGATGCCATTGAAGAGGAGGTCCCACAGCTGGACAAGGTTGAAAAGGCGGGAGGCGAAGCAGACAGATTGCCGCACAGAAGCTAAAAAGAAGGGGCCTGAGAAGATGGAAAAGCTGGAAAAGCCGGAACAGCCAACTCGTAGTAGAAGAAGAAGAAGAAGAGCCTTCAAGTCTTAGCGGTGAGGACACCAAGAGAAGGTTTGGTGAAGAGGACAGCAACAGCCGGACGAGAAATTCTCGGATAACCTCCAGCAACTCCTACGACATTTGCGGCAATCACAAAGTCAAGCTTTTACTTTTCCGATGCTCAACAGGAGAAGCAAGCCTCTCAGGTGGTGGAGAGAAGACGAACAACCTCCCAAAGTCAGCCTTCTTCGGACCTGTCTTCTCGAGAGCGCATGGAACCTGTGACGTTAACTTGTGCCACGAAAAAGTCCCTCGTCACGCTTAGAACCACGAGGAGTTGCAATAGCTCTCGAAAGGAGGAAGTAAAACCAAGAGTTACTCGTGGAAGATCTTAGAGTGGGACGTTTATTCGATTGCGATTCCAGTCTAGTGGCACTGGAAGAAATGGAAACAGGAAACATTTAGGAGCAGCCAAACCATTCGAGGGGTCAGCCACGTCGACTAACTGTCGGGGATTACAGGACGAGCCGCCTGGCCAAGCTGATCGGCGCTGCATGTCTGTGCTACTCAGACATGCTGACATGCACGGCTCGATGAAATTGTCCACGCACATCTGGAGCTCTATGAGTCGGAAAGCTGCGTTATCATACGTCATTCAGAAAGCTGAAAGTCCGTTAGCGCGATCTTGTTTATTTTTTCTTTTTACGATTTCAAGGGGTATTCTTCACCGGGAGAGTTGACCCTCTGGATGATCAGTCGCCGCCGCAATCTTTTCGTTTTCTAAAACGTTTGTGACGTGAACTTGCTGGGCCAATGCTGGGAATGAGAAGAATGCTCGTATCCGTTGCCGTGGAAGCAGTTGCCTTCACGAAGGCTTGCTTGGAGCATGCGGTTATTCAATTCTGTTGTCATTTTAGGACTTTTGTTTACACAGCCTAGCTTTCTAAGAGTGGGAAAGTTTACGAAACTATAAATTTATTAGTTCAAGACATTTAAATCTCTAGATGAGAGGCTAGAAAACTGTCTTTTTATGAGGCTAGACAATTCAGAGGAAATGCTCAGATATGACAACTCTGAGGTTTTATGAGGCTCTTCAGATTTTTTGGTAAAGTATTCCCTGTAGCCTTGGCAAACTCCCTCAAAGCTTCAATGGTCTTCTCTTGGCGCACAGCAAGCCGCTCATCCATATCCATTTCTCCCAATCTATCGCAGCGACCATATAGCATTTCTAGTGGAGACTGCAACATGTAGAAATGAATCAACATCCCGTGGACAATTGCAGCGATCGATCCCACAAGTAAAAGGGCTTGTCTATGCCATCCTAGCGGTGGAGCAACGGTGCCCAAAATACAGGCAGCCATGCAACTCGTAATCATCGTCATGTACACCACTATGAACTTGAACAATCCGGGCCCGTCATACCATTTGTCAGGAAGTTGCATTACCGGAGTGAGAAGTCCACAGCATGATATCGCCAGCAGCGGAAGCATCACCCATTGATTTGTGCTCATTATGGAACACACACCACTGAGAAAACCGCTGGTGCCTCCAACAAGAAGACCATATGCATTACTTTTCTTTCGACCCAAAAGGGCATAGAAAAATACTGCATGGACGCACTTGTCAGTCTCGAGAGAGAAAACAGTGAAACACTTACATGATACGAAGACGGGAACCAAAGCAGAAGCTCCGCTTCCTTCGGGGAACTCAGGGGGCCAAAATATGGCACCCATATAGAACCCATATATAGTGAAGCAATGACAAACAAGATTTATCAAGAACTGGCGCCGTATAATCCAGTGCCCACTGAGGTTCCAACTCTCGTAGATATCAGCAAGATCATACTCACCATTTGGGCTCAACAATCCCTGCTCCATAGGGTAACTTAGATTGTCCTTCGCCAAATATATCCTCGACTGTATCTCATCCGACGGCTATTAGAAAAGGTCATTAGACCACCCATATCAGCCCTAAACTGCAATTCAATAGAACTGGCAATTCGTGTCAGGCAAATGCGCTCCATCCTCGTGTTTAAGGATTCTGCTTAAAATTCATGGTTGAGGCGCATAAAAGACACTGGAATGAATTGATAAGTAAGGCAGCGAAGCATAGCTATGCTGCTCTAGAATCCATGATCAAGAAGCATGAAACCTGTTTTGTAGCAGCACGGTGACATCGTGACGCAAACATTGTTCTTGTGGACATGTCCACCAGGGCATGTCGTCACTTCTTTGTTTAAAAGTCCAGCTAAAAATATTTTAACCTTGATATTGTGTTGTTAACTAGGGTTTCTAGTATTGAGAAAAGTAGGCCTGGATCACGTCGTTGGAGCAGTGCGGCGGGAACGCCGCCATGACATAGCGCGATTCATCAGTGGCCACGCCCGCGCTCCACTCGAAATCCAGGCCCTGGAACTTGTCACGCACGGGAAAGCCCGGCTGGAGCCCCAAGATGAGGGGCGTCTTGTCGTCGATCAAGCTCGCCCTGAAGAGCGCCGGCTGCTCCGGATTGACTGTGAGAGAGGAGAGGTAGCTGTTTACGTAATTGTAGAGCGCCCCGCCATCGTTCTCGTACACCACCACGGACCTACTACTCGCCATACCTCTCAAGAACCCTAAACTATTCAAGTCAACTGCGCATTAAACACGTGGCAAATTTGTCCATGTGGCACAACAGCGTGGCACCGGTCAATGACACGTGACAGGATTTAAAGAACAAAGAGATTAGGATTAATTCGATTCTTCCAGTGCACCAAATGTTACAGCCTCTTCATGCGACGACATGCGCCTCCTACAGTCTCCTCCAACAATGGAATTGGATTTCCCTCCAGACAAAATCCACAATCCTCTAAAGCCATGGAGATCTCAACCTGGGCAACAAGGAATTTTCACCTGACAAGAGAAAGCGAGGGATAAACACGCGTACCAAATCTAGTTCGTCGCATCCCAAGGACTCAAAGGTGTCTTCCTGGTGGACAGCTTCTATTCCACACTGCTCCGCCACACTCTTGATAAGCAGGTCTCGGCCATCGTCCGGGAATGGCATGTAGAGCGATCTGGGTCGGCTGGCTTGCAGTGGTTGCATCGATATCACGCGGCTGCTGGCTGACCTGGTCGCGCTCAAGCGCAACTTGGGAAGACTGGCAACCAGAGGCACTGGCGGGAGACGCTGCATTTCGACCCTAATTTACTTTGATCAACTAAACCTCTGGCATTGACTACGCGTGTCAAAGCCAAAGACAATATCCACGATTCACAACCTGGATTTCTTTCGCGCCTGTTCGATACGGGTGAAAAACTCGAGAAGCTTTGCGGGGAGAAGCGATTTACGAGCTGTACGACATTGCTCCAACCGTGGAGGAGTCCGCAAGGACTTCCGAAAGCACCTCGACTTCGAAGTTGCTTTGAATCAATAGGAGCTGAGAGAAACAAGCGCAAGCACGTAGCTAGTTTAGTTTTGAGCTCTGGAAACATGGAAAATGGAAGGACTCACATCGTGTAGCGAAAGGAAGGTAATGCATCAAAATTGTTTTAGCTCCAGAAAAGAGCAACCGAAAGAAACAAGAGTCCAGTGCTCGGCGGAATCTTAAATGATTGTCCAAAACTTCTTGTCACATTGGGCGATGTTGTATTCTGCTGTGGAACACTGGAACCACAAACGAAAGATTAGACAACCATGTAACGAAATGCAACACTTACATTGTAGGAAATCGACACTGTCCATGACCTGGGAAGCAAAGAGATTACAATTAACACAACAAGAAACTGTGAAGGCGGTTAACTTACTTGGATCCGTGAAAGTAACTGTGGCCACTCCAGCGAAGTCGCAGCTCTCTGGTGCCATCATCGCCTTCTGGTAGTACTTATTGAAGGCATAGCTTGCGTGATCCAAAACCGTGTCCGGGAAGTAGCATTGCTGTCCTGGTTGAAGCTGGCTACAATCGGCCCGACCCTGTCCACAGGCGTAGTCCAGTGCCGCTTGTAAACTGCTGGTGCTCATGCCTTCCTTGGCAATACACCAGGATGGAACTCTGGTACCATTGCCACTCGCTAAGCTCGCCCCAGTCAAGTCGACGGTGTAAACTGGAGTCTGGTCCGGATAAAACAGCCCGTAGTTCTTCTCTGACGTCGCGCCTTGCCGCATGTCCTCGTTGAAGAGCTCGTACATATAGGCATTCATGGCGAGACCGGGTCTGCGAGGAGTTCCAGTGTTGTTGAGGATGTGCCTCACAAAGTTACTCGCATAGGTCGCAGCATTGTCGAGCGAGACCGCCACCTCCGCAGGATCACCTCTCGATGGCCACCCCGTCTCACTCACCACCAGCGGCATGCCTGTGAAGTTGAGAGCCGCCATAGCACTGTACACCCCATCAATGACCGTCTCAAAGAGGTTCGTGTAGAGGAGATTGGTGCTGGAGTCGATCTGTCCCGAGTTGGGACGGAAGAGGGCGAAGTCGATGGACATGGTCTGCTGGTTCTGCGCGTAGATCGCCAGAGGATAGAAGTTGAGCATGAAGTAGGAACTCGAGTCGGCCAGGAAGTCGAGCATCGGCCTCATGACAGTCTCCGCGTAGCTCTGATTGAAAACCGCCGCCGACGGAGGAAACCAGTTCTGGATGACCGCAGTTCCATGCGGTGTGGAGACTTTCACTTGGTCGTCGAGGTTGGCGGCCACGAGAGCAGCATGAATGTACCTCATGGTAGAAACCAGTGATGCAGCAGCAATGGAGTAATCCGTGAGAACTTGGCTGCCCACAACAATCCCTGTGATGTTGGTACCTGGGAGATAAGTCATGACGTTCTTCTTCACCCAGTCCACCGCCGAGGCATTGGATTTTCCCACGCTGAGGATCTCCTCGTTTGGAATCCCGACGAGCACCTGGATGTTGGATCCGGCGAATGCCTGGAGGAGCCCCGCGTCGGTGTCAAAGATCCGGACGTGGGAGATTTGCTGCCGCTGCAGGAAATCCACCACTTGCTGTGGAGTGGGCAAATTGTCGCCATCGGTGCCGTAGTTCACACCCACGAATGCTGCCAAAGCACGGAAAGATTTTTCACAGCTTTTAGGGCGAGTGGGAGGAAAACAGAGCCTACCCGAGCAGGAGCTAGCCAAGAACACGATCAAGAAGCCGACGATCATCTCCAGCTTCTCCGATACCGCGGCGTCGTCATTGGAATCGCGTCATCGAGGAAAAGAGTCGCCTGGAATCGCATGGAAAATGTGAAGAACAGCTCGAGAATCGAAAATACCTGATCTGATGAGGACGAAAACACGATCCCAGGGGCGCTACGCCGCCAAGGATTCCTCGCGCACCTAGAACATTTGAATCGATCGACTCTGACGAGTCCCTTGCAACAACGCTAGAGGCCTCCTTTAGGGCTGTGGGCTAAAAAATACCTCCAATCCAAGGAAAACAATAGGAATGTGGGCTACCTGCGAGTGACGTGCTACCGCCGGGTGGTGGAAGATTCGGTCATCTGAACAAAGATTCGAGTAGATCTCACCGTTAGTTGCCTTCCCATCCAACGGCCATGAGGGCAACGAGGATTCAAAATAAAGCGCGGCATGTACGAATGCCTAGAGTAGCTGCTATAGCAATGATTTCTCCCTCACTATCACCACGATGGAAAACATGACACGTGACAAACCACCTGGGAAACTCTAAATGAAATTGATTCTATTTCTAATTACGGCTATTAGCTATTTAAAATTGTCTTTTAGCCTTAGTGTTCGAAAAAATCAAATTAAATAAATAAAATAAATCTCTGTAACAAATATTCTATTAATATATTTAAACACTAATAACTATAAAGAATTTATGTATATTAAGTAAGATGTCCTGCAAAATAAATAAATAAATTTCAATTTCAATTTTATCCAGGGTATCCATCTTTATCTCTTTTACAAGCTCAATAAAAAATGGTGAAACAAATGAATGTAAATAAAATATTTCATCAACACAAAAATAAAGAAAACACAAAACAAAAAACATACCAGCTATCTAGGGTAAATTACATTAAATTTTACTTGAGAATTTCAGTGTATACTATGTTAATTATATAGAAGCATTTATCAAATGAAATTAGATTGTCTTCATTAAAAGGTTGGAAGTATTTGTACATGAAGTTATTTAACTGATATATACCTTGGAAAGAAAAATATAAAGTTGGCTATATTTGAAGAGAGATATGACTATTCTAATATTTTATCACTATTGCCAATTTTGATAAGCCATTTTATAAAATAAATATGATATTTTCTTAAACACATATTTTATATTAGTGAAAGTGTTTTAAAAATAACTACAGTTATTTATTTTAATAAAGCTTGAATGATAGAGCTTTTATAGTCATGAGTCACAATAAAAATAATTTGATAAAAGAAATATCTAGAATTATATTTGAGATATTTTAAAAATTTCAAAAACTTTACTATAATTAAAAAAAATTACATATGAAATATATATATTTTTAATCTATATTTAAATAAAATTTATGGAAATCGTAGGGTTAATATGTACTATTAGTTCGATCACTTTACAATGATTATCACATATCATTTTTAGGATGATGTTCAATGTTTGTATGAGTTTCCCATATATTTCCAAAGGACGGTGCTACAATGGTATAATGGTTTAAGCACAATCACTTGTGTGGATTGAAGCACTCTCCCATATGTTTTTAAATGCACATTTGGACATGCTAATAATTATGATGATGCCTTTTAACAATTACATCATCTTTATCAAAGGTTATCTAAAACAGTGATTTAATTTAGCATTCATTTCTAAAACCTCTTGCTTCTTGCAGAGCCAAATATATTAAAGCAAATCAAATTAGAAATGTTGTGATCAACACTTTATCAAAATTTTATAGGACTTATGTATGTACTTGTTCCAACCACCTTTGACAATACTCTTTACTTAGCACAATATTATAATATATTGCTTCTTTCACTTCTCATTGCACATTTTTTAACTCCACTTCCTATGAGAAATGGTCCTATTCCAATTGAGGTTGATGTTACTGCCTGATTTCAAGGATAAGAGCGTGGACATAATCATGGCCATAATGTCCTCTGTTGGGTGTGTGATAAAGTTAGTCATACTTTAGTATTGTCAATGTTTTTCGAATTGGCAACTTCCATTTCCTAGGTGGAGGCCTTAGTATTAACAATGTTTAATTGGTGGTATTGCAATGGAAAGGCTTGACACTGAGATGCTTATAGGAAATGAAGAGTCATATGAGTCATATTTGTACAAATAAATCAATGACCCTTTCATTTTTCTTTCGGGAGTATCATCAAGGGGTTTACTCAACACTAGTTCATTTAGTGTTTACTTTCCAAACTCATTTTTATAACAACATATCTTCTATTATTTTATCCGTGTAGGTTAATATAGGCTTGAGTTTATCTTCTATTACTTAGCATGTTACCACACGTTACCATTTATATTTATATTGTGCGGTAGAGCTAGTTTTCATTCTTTATTGCAATAGTAATACACACTTATGTCCATAGGATGAAGCGGACCTATTTATACATGTGGGCAATCTTGAGTTTAAGTTGTAATCATTGCAAGTGATGCCCAATCAAGCTTTTGACTTCATCTTCGGTATAGATTGGTTGCAGTGCAATCATGCTACGTGTGACTTTGAAACTTCTCCTATTTTTTTCATACTTCCTTATATTTTTTTGATTCCTCTCACTTTTGTTCCTTTTTGTTTCTTTGCTTCTACCCTTGCTTCTATCATTTTTGTTTCCCCATTACTTCCTCCTATATTTTTGTTTTATTCCTCTATTCCCTCTTTAGACCCCTTTGACAGTTTTTGTGTTGTAGTGGTTCACTAATTTGACTTGTTATTTAGGGCCAAGAATCATCTTATTCTAACTGAGAATGTTTGTCCAATCAAGATTTCTATTCGTCGTTGATCACGAAAAGAGATCAAAATTTTACATGCAAACATCAAAGAGACATTGGAAAAAGGTGTTATTTGAAAGTCATAAAGTCCTTAAGTGCAATTGACTCCAATTGTCCTTTCACAACATGAGGGGGAGTATTATATGAGCTTGGTACCAAACATAACTATACACATACTGGATAACATCATATTGTATCTTTAGTTAATAGAAAGACTTTTGCAACTTCTCAATCATATGATAATGTTTCATATACCTGCTTAGAATAAGAGAATCATAATAGGTATAGAGAGAGCGTGGAATAAAGATTGAAGGTACCATCAGCCATAAATGATCATCAAAATCCTTCTCTATAAAATAAAGGTCTTCTTTAAAGTGATTTTGAAAATGTAACTGCCAAAATAACAAGTCATTAACAAGTGATGTAAAATTTTCAAACCCATCACAAAGCCTTTAGATTTACAAATTCACCTTTTAAGTTTCATAAACCTTATCAAGAGAAGGTAAATCTTGTTCTGCATCTTATGAACACTAAACATCAAGTGCAATAACTGCTAACACTATAGAATCTTTGTTTAGAAAATCCATAAATGCTAAAATAATAGGATCGTGAAAAATATGAGAAAAGAGCGAGGAAGGAAAAAGAGCTCAAGAATTCCATAACTATAGAATGCCCCGAACAATGAACAATCTTGAAATCATATAACCCACCAAATAGCATAACCAATTAAGTTCTTCCACTTCAACAATAAAGTAGTTGTAACATGATCACTTTTTAGTAATGTCTAAGAACCATGTTGTTGCAAATATGACTTTAAGTATCAAAAGATACTTGTCAACTAACTATTATGAACACTCTCTCCTTACTACCATAACAATAGGAGGTTGGTACAGATGGTTCTTTTTATAGTTCTCACTTGAGCTAGTTGAGAAATTAGTCAATGCATGTGTACTTAAATTGGATAAACATAAAGTAGAAACCCTTATGTGTTTCTTGCTGAGTATACTCGATTTGGTTTAAGAAACTCATGTCATTAGCTTACCCCCATGATATTGAGTCTAGTCCCTCAATATTGTAACTTATTTTATTTGCCAAACACTTTGCTATATGTGTTAGTCCCATTTTAGTTTTATATGGTATTTATGGTAAGTGTCTAGATCCACTCAAGAGGCATATCTATGGAATATAGAAAGTGTTATGAACTCTATAATGTTATTTTTGCACCCTAATTCGCAATCTAACACCATTTTATATTTAGTAAGTTTCACACTTATTCCAAAGATTAACTCTTAGGAGTTGCTAATTCTTCAATCTTTGGTTTTCCTAAAAAAATTGACTCTATATATAACACTTCATCATGCTGATCAATTAAGTATTTATTAGACCTCTTTAGTTTGGATGAACCTTTTGAAAAACCCAACTAAGAGCCTTTTATCCACTTGTTAGAATCCATCTGTTACCAATATAAGGCAAGTTCATTTGTTCTTGTCTTTATCATTTTTTAACTATGTTCTAAAATGCATTGTTCTTATCTCTTCTTTATGAGTAGATTACCAACAATCATGGCCATGTATTGCAATGCAACACAAATCTTGTCCTGTATTAGAAAATATTTTGTTGTGCTTTGGTAGTGGGTGTGGAGCTTAGTTTTGATAATTTTGCTCCCATTGAACATTCTTTACGCTTGATTTCTTTAGCTTGGAGCCTTATCAGTTTGTTAGGACGTTCAATAGGAGCTGAGGTTTGCAAGCATGGTTTGCTCATAAGTTAGACTAATTTAATAGGATATTGTGTAAATTCATCCATGTTGGGATGGTTCTAGACTGTCCATTTTCCAACTTGTTTGAGCTTGTAGACGTGTAAAAATAATTAAACTTCTTAAGTTTATTGTAAGTGATGACATTCTACCTAAACATTATAAAGGTTTGTTGAGTAATGCAAAGAGTTTTACATAGATATTGTTAAATATTTGGTGCAGTATTTTGGAGTTTTCTTTGTTAACTTCACTTTGCAAAATTAATAGAGAGACATGGATATCATTAAGTTTGAGGAAGCAACTCTGCAAGGATGGACCAAACCTCCTTCTTGTATACATGCTGCTAATGTTAATTGCTTTGTAAATTAACTCCTCCACAGTGATAATATATTTAAATCTCATTTTATAATCACATACACTATAATGAAACAAGGCATTGGGGGTGCTTAAGTGCATGATTTGGGGTTCTAGGACCTAACCTCAAGTGTTTGAGCTCTAAGCCTTTTTATTTTGGTTGTTCAAGCTCTAGATACTGAGTAGTTTTAGCAAAACCTTTTGTATTGGAATTGTAATTCAATTTTCCAAATTTTATTTGAAAAAATACTATGAATTGATCTTTGTTGATTGGAGCATAAATTTAGAGGATCAAACCTATCTTAAAAGGAGATAGAGAGTTTGTCAAAAAGTGGTGGAATCAAAATCACATCCAATTTATTGGCCAAAATAATCTTGCTAAGTAAAGAGGAAAGCAAAAGAAAAGCTAAAGGGGAAGAAGAACTAATATGATCCAGATGGGGTCAATAGAAATGAGAGCCATTGAAGCTTTGTTGAGTCATGCTAATAACTTTAGGAATTTCTCTACAAACTTGGGCTCTATCAACTCCTTATTATGCTTTAACTCCAAAAATGTTTATTTACCATGGGAAAGATAGAGCAAATTGTCTCACTCTAGACAGTTCATCTCAAATCAATCCTTAGTAAGAGTTTTTGCAAATGCTTTTCCTTGTGTAGCATGAATTTTGCATTGGCTAGCAAGATGTAAGACTAGTATCGTTACTTGGCAACCTTGAAGTCTTAGTTCTTGCAGTTGCTTATAAACTTGGAACTTTACTTTACACTTTGAGTGCAGACATATTTCATATTAACCAGTATGTGGGAAATGCATCAGGATCTTTGACATTCCTACATGTCTTCAGACTAGGTTTGTGAGGAGTTCCAATGTTGTTAAAGGATGTGCCTCACAAAATTCCTTGCATAAGTAACAGAATATTTAGGCAACACCTCCACATTCTTGGTATAAGTAGTAGAATATTTAAGTAACACCTCCACATCCATAGGATCACCTCAAGATGGCCACTCTATCTCATTCACTTCATAGCACTATAGAGCCCATCGGTCTCAAAGACATTGGTGTAGAAGAAATTAGTGCTAGAGTCTATTTGTATAGAGTTGAAAATGATTGTGATTGAAACTTGTACATTGCTCTTTATGCAGTCTTCGGTTGAGGCATTATGCTAAGCATTTACTCATGTGAAATTCAGATGAATTAATAAGAATAATAGCACAAAATAATGTTTTAGGCGAGAGAGTAAAGATACATTAGACTGGAGCTTAGTACTTTGACTACAGCACTATTGAGCCATGAGCAAGATTCATTGTTGATTCCCTAGATTTGGAAATAATTTAGTGCAAGCAGTAATAAAAATTTAGTGATACTTAATAGTAATTGATCAATTTGTAATTAGAAGAGAAGTTGATATTAATGAATCCAGATGAGTATTCATCACACATTAAGATAAGCCATATATTGTTTTAATGATCATATGCAGTGACTTTGTATTCTTTTTCTTGCTCCTTTGTTGCAATTTTTTGGCACTCCAGGCAATCCAACAATCCTTGGATGGGCAATCCAACATGTGCATAGTCTAACTCTAATATTTCATATAAAACTCTAGAAACCATTAGATAGTAGAATATTATAAATTATAAATATAATATTAATCTAAATGAATATAGAGTTAGATAATAGAATATTCTAAAATATCCAAGCATATTCTAGGTATATGTGCTCCTCTATAAATTTAAACATGGCCTCAAAAATATTTTTAGCTTGATTGTTTTATTTATTTATTTTACAATATAATTAAAGTATAATGATTAACTTTCATTACAATTTATAAATATATCATGGAATAAATAATAATATATCAATTGCACTACGTATTAACTATATTATAAAGCTCTTATTTGCTCTTTACCCTTATATAAGTCGATAAATGTCATAAAATGGTGTATACATTTTTATCTTATTGTAATTTTAATCCAATAAATGTAATAAAATTAATTTCACAATCCAAACTTCTAGAGCATCACATCCTTATTGTTTGTGTGTCTTAGAGCATCATATCTGGGCTTTTGAATCTCCTGCAAGCGTCCACCATGCTCCCACAGGTCAAGTACACAAGGCAGTCCCATATTCCTAGCGATTGAGTTTGCTACAATGGCTAGGATTGGAAATCTTTTCAGAAATTTCATGGCTTCCGCAGTCATGGAACAGAACACTTTATCGGGCTACAAGTATACCATCTTTCAAGACACGAATTTCTTATATGGCATCCACATTTTCAAAATGCCTTTA
>NW_003314292.1:1339440-1387070 GCF_000143415.4 Selaginella moellendorffii | reverse complement strand
CACTATTCCTTTTGGACACTTGATCCCGCTGTCGTCAAGCAAAATCAGAGTCTAGTCCAGATGCCCATTGTGGGCATACGCAGAAAAGATGGAGTTTTTGGAGATAGATTTGCTTCAAATATGGCTCCAGTGTATTGTTTGAATTCTCAAACAAAGAAGTGACGACATTCCCTGGTCCACAAGAACAATGTTTGCGTCACGATGTCGAGTTCCACATGACCGTGCTGCTACGAAAGAAGACGAGGATCTTCTTGATCATGGATTCTAGAGCAGCAGAGCTATGCTTCGCCGCCTTACTTATCGATTCATTCCAGCGTCTTTTATGCGCCTCAACCATGAATTTTAAGCAGGATCCTTGAACACCAGAGGATGGAGCGAGCAACAAGGAACCCCTGGAAGAGGATATAAGAAAACACTTTGCAATCTAGAGAAAGAAAGCGTAGCCATTCAGTGGTTTAATCGAGGCGGGATCACCTCCAGGCATTGTGGATGAATCTCTAAATTTCCAGGAGATTGATTGGCATTTCGATTGCATTTGCCCGACACGAATTGCCCGTTGCAGTTTAGCGCTGATATGGGTGGTCTCACACATCAGCTATGACCTTTTCTAATAGCCGTCGGATGAGATACAGTCAAGGATATATTTGGGGAAAGGACAATCTAAGTTACCCTATGGAGCAGGGATTGTTGAGCCCAAATGGTGAGTATGATCTTGCTGATATCTACGAGAGTTGGAACCTCAGTGGGCACTGGATTATACGGCGCCAGTTCTTGATAAATCTTGTTTGTCATTGCTTCACTATATATGCGTTCTATATGGGTGCCATATTTTGGCCCCCTGAGTTCCCTGAAGGAAGCGGAGCTTCTGCTTTGGTTCCCGTCTTCTTATCATGTAAGTGTTTCACTGTTTTCTCTCTCGAGACTGACAAGTGCGTCCATGCAGTATTTTTCTATGGCCTTTTGGGTCGAAAGAAAAGTAATGCATATGGTTTTCTTGTTGGAGGCACCAGCGGTTTTCTCAGTGGTGTGTGTTCCATAATGAGCACAAATCAATGGGTGATGCTTCTGCTGCTGGCGATATCATGCTGTGGACTTCTCACTCCGGTAATACAACTTCCTGACAAATGGTATGACGGGCCCGGAGTGTTCAAGTTCATAGTGGTGTACCTGACGAAGATTACGAGTTACATGGCTGCCTGTGTTTTGGGCACCGTTGCTCCACTGCTGGGATGGCGTAGACAAGCCCTTTTACTTGTGGGATCGATTGCTGCAATTGTCCAGGGGATGCTGATTCATTTCTACATGTTGCAGTCTCCACTAGAAATGCTATTTGGTCGCTCCGATAGGTTGGTAGAAATGGATATGGATGAGCGGCTTGCTGTGCGCCAAGAGAAGACCATTGAAGCTTTGAGGGAGTTTGCCAAGGCTACAGGGAATACTTTACCAAAAAATCTGAAGAGCTTCATAAAACCTCAGAGTTGTCATATCTGAGCGAATTGTCTAGATGAGAGGCTAGAAAATTGTCTTTTATGAGAGGCTGAACCAATAAATTTATGGTTAGTTTCGTAAGCTTTCCCACTCTTAGAAAGGTAGACATAGTCCTAAAATGACAAAATTGAATAACCGCATCTGAAATCTTCCCTGGTATTTTCCAAGTTCTCTTTCTCCAATCTGGAAAAAACAACTCGCGCTAACGGCTTTCTGAATGATGTATGATAACGCAGATTTCCGACTCATAGAGCTCCAGATGTGCGTGGACAATTTCATCGAGCCGTGCATGTCAGCATGTCTGAGTAGCACAGACATGCAGCGTCGATCAGCTTGGCCAGGCGGCTCGTCCTGTAATCCCCAACAGTTAGTCGACGTGGCTGACCCCTCGAATGGTTTGCCTGCCCCTAAATGTTTCCTGTTTCCATTTCTGCTACTGCCACTAGACTGGAATCACGATCGAATAAACGTCCCACTCAAGATCTTCCACGAGTAGCTCTTGGTTTTACTTCCTCTTCTCGAGCGCTATTGCAACTCCTCGTGGTTCTAAGCGTGACAAGGGACTTTTTCGTGGAACAAGTTAACGTCACAGGTTCCATGCGCTCTCGAGAAGACAGGTCCGAAGAAGGCTGACTTTGGGAGGTTCTTCGTCTTCTCTCCACCACCTGAGAGGCTTGCTTCTGCTGTTGAGCATTGGAAAAGTAAAAGCTCAGAGCCATGTTGACTTGCTTAGGAGGTGCTAGAGGTTATCAGAGATTTTCTCTTCCGACCTGTTGCTGTCCTCTTCACCAAACCTTCTCTTGGTGTCCTTGCCATTATATCTTCTAAATTAAATATAAAATACATTTGCATATATTTCCACTCCAATTTGTTATCATCTTCTCCTTATAGTTTCTAGGTGTATCTCATCAACCTTATTTTTAAATGCTCCTAAGAAGACATTGACTTTTACATTTTCCCGAGAAACAGGAAAAGAAAAAACTTGTCATGTGATTTTGGTTGTCCATGCAAGGGTGACTAGGGAATCTTGTTTACATAATTGTTCTCTCTCTTCAATATTATGAATCCTTAAATTGCTAGAACCTCTAGGAAAGTAGAAGCTTACAAGAAATGCAATTAGAGAGGTGGTAGGAGCTTGAAGTGCAAAAGATTTAACTTACCACCACCACCCTCTCTAATTGCATTTTTTTGTAAGCTTTTACTTTTCCTAGAGGTTTTGGCAATTTAGGGATTCATAATATTGAAGAGAGAGAACTATTATGTAGGCAAGATTATGGATGACCAAAATTGCATGACAACCTAAAACATGGTTTCTATTAGTAATTTATTTAGTACATATCCTAAAATATTAGATAATTTATATATGTGTGAGTGTAATTATATTAATTGGGGTTTAGACCCTTGCTTATATACAAAAATGGATAGACCAGATTCAATCCTAAATAGATGGTTTAAGTACTATAATTAGCATATTATCTAGCTAAGCTAATTGAACATCTGAAGCTTTTGCTGAGCAATTATAAATTATCACAAAAATCTAAAGCTCCCATAAAAACACTTATAAATTTGTTAATAACCATAATTAAAATAAAACCCAAAGCCATGGCATAAACATTAGTCAACTATAGAATCCTGATGAATCAATTATAACTCCATATACAACTCTTAAATGTTTAAACCAACCACAAAACCATAATTTTGAACTAAAGCAAGAACCCACTATAATCCATAAAGCATTATTGTAACAAATAATATATCCCATCTCTAAATTTGCAGGGTTAAATATTCCATTTAGACTCACTATGTTTGTTTTCACTCCACAATTTATATTATTTGTCCTTACTCCACTATTGTATCTACTCATCCTCACTCTATTGTCAGGGCTAAATTGCCATCCATCCCCTCTACCCCTTCCTCTGAAGAAAAAAAATTTAAAGCATTGGAATAAAAAAGAGAAAGTGACAAAAATTGAGGAAGAAATAGTGTGGAAGAAGAAAAAATGAATAAAGAAGCATTGGAAGAGAAATATTTAGCACCTGTCAATGCAAAATGGGAAAACAAAAAAGGATATATGCTCAAAGCTTGGAAAGCATAGGACTCTTTATCGTAAAATATTTCAACCAATACAAAAGAAGCAAAAGATTCATGTTGTTTAAGGTCCTCAACACATAACTCAACACTTGATATGGAAAAATTAATAGAAATATTCACACTCTCAAGGAAATACATAAACTCTTTAACAATAACAATAAAACAAAAACTCTCACTAACAGTTACAATTAGAGACATGCACTCAACTTAAAACTCTGGTTAAAGTGACTTAACCTTGGAAGAAAGGAATATTCAACACCAAAATTGATCAAAGACTTTGCCAAAGAAACAAAAACAAGATTTGCAACTTCCCACACATATTTAACATCTAAATTAGTATAAAAAAGATAGAAAATACTCAATTCAACAATTGACTAAGAATAAAAATCATAAAAGTCACAAATGATTGATGTGCTATAAAAAGGAAATTCTGTAAATAAAGAAGTTGGCTTAAGCCAAGAAATAAAAAAAAGTTAGGAAAGAGCAAAATGTAAAAAAAAAAAAAAGGATTAAATGGTAGATTGAAAAATTGACATCTACCCTATAAAATCTCCACTTCATTTCTAAAGCTATCTCTATAATAATAAAGCTTATCAAAACAATCTAGAATCCACTTGAGCTTATACATATCATCTTTCCATAAACTCAAACTAAGAATTAAGAACTAAGGCATTATCCATAGCTTGTCAATCAATATCACAATCATACTCCATAGCAATGTTAAATAGCAAAACACTGAGAATAAAATAAACTATGTAATCATGTCTCACAAAAGTTGGAAATGACAACACATCAATGATGGGTGCAACATCAATATGATCACACCTCATAACACCAAAAAATTTATCCAATAGAGTAGCATTAGTAACCTTAAGTGAGGTACTCTTTAATCAATGATGACATAGCATAATAGAAAAAGAGAATGCAATGAAAATGAAAAAAAAGAGTAAATTTAAACACAGTGATAGTTAGAGTTCTAGATCTTCCAAAGAGCTAATATAAATTTAAATTTAAAAAATGAAGAAATAAAAACAAAAAGCATAATCCTGAATAATAGACCAAAGCACTACCAAAAAGCTTTGTATTTTAGGGACAAATTGCAATGCCCACCAATGTGAGTGTTCGAGATGTATTAATTGGGTTTAAACCCTTATTTATATACAAAAATGGATGGACTAAATTCAGTCTCAAATGGATGGTCTATATGTTATAGTACTATAATTAGTGTATTACTTAGCCAGGGTAATATATGTATTTACAAACTTTATATATGCAAAATAATTTTAAATATTATTTAAAAAATTTATAATATTATAAATATTTTTTTTTTATTAATTTTTTTAAAAAAACCTTAGGGTAATGAATATACCTAGAATATACTTGATATTTTGGGATATTCTACCATCTAATGGTTGTTTTTCATTTATATTAATTGTGTATTTATAAATTATAAACATGTTTATATTCTATAAACACTTTCTAGTATATTCTAGTTATTCTATGTAATAATTAATCTCTTTTTTATAAATTATAAACATTTTTATAATTATAATCTCCTAATTGATCGATATGATTAATAAATAATAAGCACTATTATTAAGAAAACCACAGAAAAATATTATTCATTTAGATAAAATATTCTCTTGCATGTGTAATATTTGAACAAGAGTATCATAGGCTATTCATTGATGAAAAGGCATTTTCAAGTAGAGAATCAACAAAAGAATGATCTAACTGTGAATTTTCAATGAAGTCACAAAGAATGTAAGCAGCCATTAAAAAAAATCAAAGAGATGCAAACCAAGTCTGCACGGCTGGATGGATAGGGTTGAGCATATTGTAGATGCTACACAGTTTTTCTGTTGAAACTTTTGTTATAGTCATGGACAGTGTCAAACTAATCTTTTGTTTGTTCCACAGCATAACACATCTCCATGACAACCAGATCTTCATGGACAGCTTTTATTCCACATTGCTCCACCACACTCTTGATGAGAAGGTCCTGGCCATCGTCCGAGAATGTCATGTAGAGTGATCTGGGTCGGGTGGCGTGGAGTGGTAGCTTGGATATCATGCGCCTGATGGGTGACCTGATCGTGCTCAACCTCAGCTTGGAAAGACTGGAGAAACAAGCGTGAGTCCAAGCATTTTGATGTCTACAAACTTTTGTGCATCGATTGCCTACTTCTGCAAAGGAGCTGCTCGATACAGGTGAAACACTGGAGAAGCTTTGCGGACTTTTAATAATCAATATGAGCTGGGAGAAACAAGCACAAGGACGTAGCTATTTAGTTTTGAGACCTGGAAAGGTGGATAATGGAAGAACTCACCTCGTATGCATGTTTATATCTCTCTATCTTGCCAGGCCTAAATTCCTTGTTTTTCAGGTTGAGATCCGTGAATATGGCTTTTTGAGCATCCAATGCTTGGCACAGGTGGCAGGCCGATGTGGCGTTGACTGCTGAGGTGGCGGCTGTGTTGGCACAGTCTGCCACGCGGATACGAGAACGACGGCGCTCTATAATTACGCCAACAGCTACCTCTCCTCTCTCGCAGTCAATCCGGAGCAGCCGGCGCTCTTCAGGGCGAGCTTGATCGACGACAAGACGCCCTTCATCTTGGGACTCCAGCCGGGCTTTCCCGTGACAAGTTCCAAGGCCTGGATTTCAAGTGGAGCGTGGGCCACTGATGAATCGCGCTATGTCATGGTGGCATTCCCGCCGCACTACTCTAACGACGTGATCCAGGCCGACTTTTCTCACATCACTGCCACCGTCTCCAAGCGACGCCGCCTTTTCACCGTGGACGAGATGAGCTGGGGGAGCTGCGAATTCGATCATCCCGCGAGCTTGGAGACGCTGGACTGCTCCATGAATGCCGAGCGCTAGTCAAGGATCTGGAGGCGTTTGTGGGAGCTACTACAAGAGGATTGGGAAGGCGTGGAAGAGGAGCTACCTCGTCCATGGCCGCCAGGCGAGTGGGAAAGAGCAGCTCGTTGCCGCCATAGCCAACAAGCTCGGCTACGATGTTTACGATCTCTACATTGGGTTGGTGGCGAACAAGGCGCAACTCAAGGAGATCTTGGTGAAAACCAGGAGGGTGTGCATGGGATCGATAGCCAGTCGGCCATGAATGTGAAGATGGCAGACGTTTTGGACGTGAGCGATGGGCTGTGGGCTCCGGACGAGAGGATCTTCGTGTTCGTGTCGGACGAAGCCAAGCAGGACACCGTCTTCCCGGCTGCCAGGGCCGGATCGGTGGCCATGGACACCAGCGACTTCCAGATGCTCAAGTCGACAGTGAAGCTCCACTTGAGCGTGGAGGATCACAGGCTCCTGGGCGAGATCAAGGGGCTGATGATGATCGGAAGAAGGAGGTCGACGTCGGCGAGCTCCTGGCGCTGGTGCTGGGGACGAACAGCGGCTCCAATCCGAACGTGGTGCTTGAAAAGAGTGGCGGAGCATCTCAAGAGCAAGAAAACGAAAACGTCGCCGGCCTCTCCATCTCCCTTCGCAACACCACCGCCACAACCATTCGCACCAGCATCAATCACCCACAATCACCCTTCGCACCAGCAGCACCGTCGCATGCTTTCCAGCACACATTTGGCCCGTGTTCTGGCAGAGCTCAAACGTGGTCCGGGGCCTTCTTCACACCATCGCGTATTTTCGAGCAGGTATCGAGTCAAGCTCCAGCAAAGAACACGTCCTCCGGAGGCTGGTTTGGCGGAGAGACTCCAGCGAGCACATTTGGGACGGCGGCGGCGATTTTTGGCGGAGGAGGAGCTCCAGCAAGCACGCCCAGTGCTGCATTTGGGGCGGCGGCGTCGGCGGCGGAGGTGTCCCCGGAGGAGGCGCGAGCGAAGTTTTAACGCTGCTACAACTTGGACAAGCATTACTGCGTGACCATGGACAACTTGGACGTAAACTCCCCATTCTGCAAAGCGAAACCCAGTGCAGAAAAAAAAACTTCCCCCACTTAGATTCCCTCCAAGTTTTAGATTGATGGTAGTAGAAGCTTTTTGATCTAGTTGTGTCTGACCAAGCCGCACTTATCATGGCCCGTGGAGCCAAGTAAAGCCGGCAGACAGCACCTCCTTGGAATCTTTGTCATGAAAAGCACAGCCCAAAAGGCTCTCGCCACACCTCTAATAGCCGTCGGATGAGCTACAGTCAGGGATATATTTGCAGGACAATCTAGGTTACCCTATGGAGCAGGGATTGTTGAGCCCAAATGGTGAGTATGATCTTGCTGATATCTATGAGAGTTGGAACCTCAGTGGGCACTGGATTATACGGCGCCAGTTCTTGATGAATCTTGTTAGTCATTGCTTCACTATATATGCGTTCTACATGGGTGCCATATTTTGGCCCCCTGAGTTCCCCGAAGGAAGCGGAGCTTCTGCTTTGGTTCCCGTCTTCGTAGCATGTTAAGTGTTTCACTGCTTTCTCTCTCGAGACTGACAAGTGCGTCCATGCAGTATTTTTCGTTGCCCTTTTGGGTCGAAAGAAAAGCAATGCATATGGTTTTCTTGTTGGAGGCACCAGCGGTTTTCTCAGTGGTGTGTGTTCCATAATGAGCACAAATCAATGGGTGATGCTTCCGCTGCTGGCGATATCATGCTGTGGACTTTTCACTCCGGTATTACAACCAGCTCCTGACAGATGGTATGACGGGCCTGGATTGTTCAAGTTCATAGTGGTGTACATGACGAGGGGTTTGAGTTACATGGCTGCCTGTGTTTTGGGCACCGTTGCTCCACCGCTGGGATGGCATAGACAAGCCCTTCTACTTGTGGGATCGATCGCTGCAATTGTCCACGGGATGTTGATTCATTTCTACATGTTGCAGTCGCCACTCGAAATGCTATATGGTAGCTGCAATAGGTTGGGAGAAATGGATATGGACAAGCGGCTTGCTGTGCGCCAAGAGAACGCTATTGAAGCTTTGAGGGAGTTTGCCGAGGCTACAGGGAATACTTTACCAAAAAATCTGAAGAGCCTCAGAAAACCTCAGAGTTGTTAATTCTGAGAATTCGCTCTGAATTGTCTAGATGAGAGGTTTGAGAGGCTAGAGATTTAAATGTCTTGAACCAATAAATTTATGGTTCGTTTCATACTTTCCCACTCTTAGAAATGTAAGCTGTGTAAGAACTCCTAAAATGACAAAATTAACCGCATGCTCCAAGCAAGCCTTACCTGTTGCGAAAAAAGAAACCCAATATCCCACCCTGGTATTTTCCAAATTCTCTTTCTCCAATCTGGAAAAAACAACTCGCGCTAACGGCTTTCTGAATGACGTATGATAACGCAGATTTCCGACTCACAGAGCTCCAGATGTGCGTGGATAATTTCATCGAGCCGTGCATGTCAGCATGTCTGAGTAGCACAGACATGCTGCGCCGATCAGCTTGCCAGGCTGTAATCCCCGACAGTTAGTCGACGTGGCTGACCCCTCGAATGGTTTGCCTGCTCCTAAATGTTTCCTGTTTCCATTTCTGCTACTGCCACTAGACTGGAATCACGATCGAATAAACGTCCCACTCAAGATCTTCCACGAGTAACTCTTGGTTTTTACTTCCTCCTCTCGAGAGCTATTGCAACTCCTCGTGGTTCTAAGCGTGACGAGGGACTTTTTCGTGGAACAAGTTAACGTCACAGGTTCCATGCGCTCTCAAGAAGACAGGTCGGAGGAAGGCTGACTTTGGGAGGTTGTTCGTCTTCTCTCCACCACCTGAGAGGCTTGCTTCTGCTGTTGAGCATCGGAAAAGTAAAAGCTCGGAGCCATGTTGACTTTGTGATTGCCGCAAATGTCGTAGGAGGTGCTGGAGGCTATCCGAGATTTTCTAGTCCGGCCTGTTGCACTAAACCTTCTCTTGGTGTCCTCGCCGTTATATCTTCATATATTTCAACTCCAATTTGTTATCATCTTTCTCCTTGGAAAAGTTTATAGTTTCTACTGATATACCAGGTGTATCTCGTCAACCTTGTTTTCAATGCTCGTAAGAAGACCTTGACTTTTACACTTTCCCGATAAAAAGGAAAAGAAAGAACATGTCATGTGATTTTGGTCGTCCATACAAGGGTGACTGGGGAATTTTGCCTCTCTCTCGTCAATATTCTGAATCCATAAATTGCCAAAACCTCTAGGAAAAGAAGGATTTTACAACAAATGCAATCAAAGAGGATGGTGGTGGTAGAGGCCTAGAGTGCAAAAGATTTAACTTCGGTGCTCTATAATGATCCACTGATGGTTAAAACATGGTTTCTATTGGTAATTTATTTTACTAAAAAATTTGATATTTTATATATGCAAAATTATTCTAAATACTATTTAAAGTGTTTTTAATATTATAAATATTTTATTTTTATTAAATTTTTTATAAGCAAACAGGTTAATGAATATACCTAGAATATACTTGATATTTTGGAATATTCTACCATCTAATGGTTGTTTTTCATTTAGATTAATGATGTATTTATAAATTATTCCTAGTATATTCTAGTTATTCTATGTAATAAGATTAATCTCTTGTTTATAAATTATAAACATAATCAATATGATTAATAAATAATATGCACTATTATTAAGAAAACCACAGAAAAGTATTATTCGTTTCTTGTTCATTTATATAAAATATTCTCTTGCATGTGCAATATTCTTTAAAGACTGTGTTTGACTTGGTCAATTTTGAACATAGGCTATTCATTGATGAAACGCATTGTCAAGTAGAGAATTAAAAAAAGAATGATTTCTAGCTGTGAATCTTCAATGAAGTCACAAACAATGTAAGCGGCCATGAAAAAAACAACAAAGAGATGCTGCCGGCTGGATAGATAAGGTTGAGCATATTGTAGAGGACAGCAATGCTACTTCTACACAGTTTATGTTGTGACTTTTGTTATAGTCATGGACAGTGTCGAACTAATCTTTTGTTTGTTCCACGTCATACTGCATGACAACAAGAGTTCACTGCACCATATCTAGTTCATCGCATCCCAGAGACTCAAAGGTATCTTCATGAACAGCTTTTATTCCACATTGCTCCACCACACTCTTGATGAGAAGGTCCTGGCCATCGTCCGAGAATGCCATGTAGAGTGATCTGGGTTGGCTGGCGTGGAGTGGTAGCATGGATATCACGCGCCTGATGGGTGACCTGATCGTGCTCAACCTCAGCTTGGGAAGCCTGGAGAAACAAGCGTGAGTCCAAGCATTTTGATGTCTACAAACTTTTGTGCATCGATTGCCTACTTCTGCAAAGGAGCTGCTCGATATGGGTGAAGCACTGGAGAGACTTTTAATAATGAATATGAGCTGGGAGAAACAAGCGCAAGGATGTAGCTATTTAGTTTTGAGACCTGGAAAAATGGATAATGGATAGTGGACCTCGTATGCATGTTTATATCTCTCTATCTTGCCAGGCCTAGATTCCTTGTTTTTCAGGTTGAGATTCCATGAATTAGAGGAATTATGGCTTTTTGTATGTTCCTAATCGCATCCAAGGGTTGGCACAGGTGGCAGGCTGATGTGGCGTTGACTGATGAGGTGGCCACAGTCTGCCACGCGGATATGCCATGTATCGATGGTGGTGTACGAGAACGATATAATTACGTCAACGGACCTCTCCTCTCTCGCAGTCAATCCGGAGCAGCCGGTGCTCTTGAGGGCGAGCTTGATCGACGACAACACGCCCCTCATCTCGAGCTTTCTCGTGCGGGCATTCCCGCCGCACTACTCCAACGACGTGATCCAGGCCTATTTTTCTCACATCATCGCCACCGCCTCCAAGCGCCGCCGCCTTTTCACCGTGGGTATGTAGAGATGAGCTGGGGGAGCTGCGAATTCGATCATCACGCGAGCTTGGAGACGCTGGATTGCTCCATGGATGTCGAGCTCAAGCAGACGCTGGTCAAGGATCTGGAGGCGTTTGTGGGAGCTCAGGACTACTACAAGAGGATTGGGAAGGCGTGGAAGAGGAGCTACCTCGTCCATGGCCGCCAGGCGAGTGGGAAAGAGAAGCTCGTTGCCGCCATAGCCAACAAGCTCGGCTACGATGTTTACACTGGGTTGGTGGCGAACAAGGCGCAACTCAAGGAGATCTTGGTGAAAACTGCTTTTTCCATGTACGACTGCTGCCTCTGCTCGTGTAGAAACACAGCTTCTTCCGGTTTTATAGATCCATCTTTTTTGTATACTTCATGTTTCCATCTGTCTGGAACGATTTCTCACTCAATCTGGATGAGACTTCAGCACGTTCTCCTTGTCAAGCCATCCGTGAGGACCAATTTTCCAGCACTTGAGAGCAAAACAGTGTAGAATCAGAAGAAAGAACTCTTACGTAAATCAGGCGCGTTCATGTCAAGCACACCTCATCCGTGCGTACAGTTATCCTTTCAGCCTTGATGTTGATGCTTATCTCCCAGCCGACAGACAGAGGCTCCAATTCTCCCGTCACAGTCTGGTTCCCTCCTTCGCCTGCAGCGACAGTGAAGCTGCAAATGCTGTCCAGAATATTTATGCTGACCCTTGTCTCTGCAGGTTTCCCAACACCAGTAAAACAATATAAAACAGCCAAAGATACACATCTCTCGTCGTCGTCTTCCCTGCGCACTGCACTTCGCCAGTCTCTGCGGATCTTCCGGATCCTTTGCTTCGCCTGGATCCTGGAGCTTGGAAAAATGCTGACAGTGGAAGGCGCTTTTTGAGCGGCTCGCTTGAACGAAGCACTCACTGCGCGATAAGAACTACAGTTTGATCCGCAAAGGAGACTGGAATGAACATTACCTCTTTGCGCGATTCGGGCAGTCGAATGAAAAGAAAATCAGGTAGAAAAACCATAGTTACAAGCAATGTCGGGGTCCGGGGGAATGGCGGGCGGCGGCGATGCGCTCCCCGTGATGGCGGCCGATCATGGCGCTGGTGGTGAAGCGGCGAGCGACACTCTCCTGGGCGCAGCACCAGGGACTGCCGGAGGCGCAATGAGCAAGATCCTGGGCGCGGTGCCGAAGAAGAACATCTGAGTAAGAAACCAATGCTCGCTTGTCCTGGAACAAGTGTGTGTTTCTTTGTTTAGCGTGCAGCTGTCTCGATCACCGTCGTCCTCTTCCTGATTCCGCTTCCATTCCTTGAGACGGGGATTCAGTCAAGCGTTTTCTTTGGCCTCTCCGGTGCGTTTTCTTTTTTTCATTTCCATTCCAGTTTGCAACGTTTTTTTTTTTTCTCTCCAGAGATAAATTCAATATCTTGGTATATTTTCGGCCGTGAGCACAACAATCGTGTGGTCGAGGTGGTGAATCTCCTGGGATT
Source organism: Selaginella moellendorffii (assembly GCF_000143415.4). NCBI lineage: Eukaryota > Viridiplantae > Streptophyta > Lycopodiopsida > Selaginellales > Selaginellaceae > Selaginella > Selaginella moellendorffii. The sequence goes on along the minus strand of NW_003314292.1, from coordinate 1,374,182 downwards.
CATCACGGGAGTTTTCTATGCTTCATATGCATGGAAGGCTACATGGAAGCCCCTCTTCTGGCCCCCGGTGTTTGGGATCAGTCACTACTGTCTAGTGTACCTGTCGCGCAAGTTCTACGACGGGGAGGAGTTCTGCCTTCCTTGGTTTCATTGGTTGTGCGACCACAGCAGCCTCGATGCTTGCTCCCCTTGCTGTTCGAGCCCGTTGGAGCTGGGTGGTGCCACTCTAAAACCATGTCTCTGGCTTGTAACGTGGCATGGGCTTGGTTTGCGACCCTTGATAACAACAAGGCAGTCCTAGTAAGTTTCTAATCTTCTTCGTTCTGGATTAAAACTTTGCTTGGTTTTTCAGATGTCCACCATGTTTGCCGCGGGCTGTGCAGCAATTCTTACCTGCCTGATGCTAGTTTGAGGCCTTTCTAGTTTTTACTCTACAAACATTGTTGTAGAGTTCGCTCGCTCGCTGAGTTTTGTTTTTTTTTACTCTGCCCGACGTGGAGTTCGCGAAATAAAATTGTTCTATCACCCTCCATGACGAAGGCGGCTACGTTAGATTGCGTTCTAGGTAGTCGCAGAGATTGCCAAGCACCAGGCACTGATCTCACCAGCAAGTGTCGGCATCCGTGGCGCATTCGTGTTCTTCTCCGCCACCTTGTGAAAGAGACCGTGCCACTCCCCCACCAGGGATAGCCTGTAACGATGGAATTCCAGCTGATGATGTCGCTCTCGTGCATCCGATCGAACGAGGTCCCGGGTTTCGTGGATTCAATTGCCCTGGCCTTCTGCCACATAGGATTGCTAGAGTTAGCGCGAGCATCCGTTCTTAAACAAAGCCACAGAGAAAAGAGAGATCTCTTTCTGGACGAAAAACCAATGAAGTTTTCCTACTGATCACTGGTGAAGCCCAGAGAAGCGGAGACAATGAACCTGCGATTCCTGGAGCTCCGGGATCTTGTTCCGGTTCTTCAAAAAATGCGGGCTTTGAATAGAATTGCTGCGTTTTGTTTCCATGATCTCCCAAAAGGAATGTGATAAGAACTCACAGAGCTTTAAAATCACGTACCTTCGTTCCTTTTGCCATTACATGGTCCTCATTTTGCACTGCGTTCTTTGCCTCGATGGTGTAACTGTGTGCACGAGCACTTCATGAAACCAAAGAAAAAAAACGTGTGAAACAGGTTGCCTTCCAAGTTCCAACCTCCTGACGAACGCAGTATCAGGATCCCTTGCGAAACAGCATTCATTGTCGTATCCAATCATATACATGGGCGAAAACCTGACGGAGGCCGCTCTAGGTACCAAGGAAGAACCTGAACGAGAACTCCAGTTAGAACGAAGAGAATTCAGGCCTATAGCGAGAAGATCCCTATGGGTCTTAAGCTTCTCCTCGACTCCTCTTTTGAAACTCCACAAGCCAAGAAGAGAGTGCAAGGCCGACCAGGAACTCTGATCCATGAGCTCGTGAATGCACTCATTGTTCTTTCCTTGACGAGATCCTTAAACTCGTAGAAGGACTTCCTGGACCACATAGTTTGCATCGGTTCTATATACAAGAAAGAGCATAGACCTTACCCTTAGTAATACTTGCAAGACATAAATTATGGACATTTTAATTATATTATAGATTCATAGCCTGTGCTTAAAACTATAAAATTTAATCATATAGTTTCTTTGGTTTGTTATATTGTTTTAGCAAATGGATGTGACTGTTATTTTTTCTAAATTAAGTTTAAAATGCATTTATATATATTTCCACTCCAATTTGTTATCATCTTCTCGTTGGAAAAGTTTATAATTTCTACCTATATATCGTCAACCTTAATCCTAAGAAGACCTTGACTTTTACATTATCCTGAGAAACAATGAAAGAAAAAATATGTCATGTGCCAATTGCTCTATAAGCTCAATGTTTACATGGACGTCCATGCAAGGGTAACTGGGGATTCTTGCCTACATAATATGTGTGTTCTCTCTCTTTCATGTTTTTAGCTTGATGAATCCCTAGATTGCCAAAACCTCTCAAAAGAGAAGGACCTTACAACAATTACAATCAAAGAGGATGGTGGTGGCATGAATGCAAAGTATTTTAACTGCAATGCTCAACTGATGGTTAAAACATTCTATTAGTAAATTATTAAGTCCTAAAATATTGGATAATTTATATATGCAAAAATGATTTTAATATATATTTAATATTATTTAAAATATTCTTATATTATAAATGTTTCATTTTTTATTAATTTATTTTAGTTTATTCTACAACATTAATCTTGTGTTTATAAATTATAATCCTTAAAATTATAACCTTTTAATTGTTTAATATGACTAATAAATATTATTAAACAAACCAAGTGTTCAAAGTGCAGAAAATTATTATTCATTTTTTATCCAACTGTGAGATTCTTGGGATTTCGGAATCCTCATTTATATAAAATATTAATAACAGTCTTTAAAGACTGTGTTTGACTTGGTCAACTTTAAACAAGAGTATCATAGACTATTCATTGATGGAAAGGCAACAAAAGAATGAGTTCAAACTGTGAGTCTTCAAAGAAGTCACGAACAATGTAAACATGATAAGAAATCTCAGTGCACGGCCATGAAAAAAAAACAAAGCGATAAGTCTGCGCGGCTAGACGGATAGGGTTGAGCATATTGCAGAGGACAGCAATGCTACTTCACGGTTTTATGTTGTGATTTTTGTTATAGTCATGAACAGTGTTGAACTAATCTTTTGTTTGTTCCACAGCATAACACAACATCTCCGTGAAAACAAAAGTTCGCTGCACGAGGTGAGTTCTTCCATTATCCATCTTTTCAGGTCTCAAAACTAATAGCTACGTCCTTGTGCTTGTTTCTCCCAGCTCATATTGATTCTTAAAAGTCAGGGCTCCCCTTCTTGCGCTCTGCAAAGGTTCTCCAGTGTTTCACCCATATCGAGCAGCTCCTTTGCAGAAGTAGGCATTCGATGCACAAAAGTTTGTATACATCCAAATGCCTGGACTCGCACTTGTTTCTCCGGTCTTCCCAAGCTGAGCTTGAGCACGATCAGGTCACCCATCAGGCACGTGATATCCATGCTGCCACTCCACGCCAGCCGACCCAGATCACTCTACATGTCATTCTCGGAACCTGGTGGAGCAGTGTGGAATAAAATCTGTCCATGAAGATACCTTTGAGTCTCTGGGATGCGATGAACTAGATCTAGTATGTCTTGCCAGGCCTAGATTCCTTGTTTTTCAGGTTGAGATTCCATGAATTTAGAGGAGGCGCAAACTAATCGCATTTACGTAGTTTGAGGCACAGGTGGCTTGCTGATGTGGCGTTGAGACTGCTAAGGTCTGCCACGCGGATATGCCACGATTGTCCTATAAATAAGTATTCCCCAACGACGTGATCCAGGCCTACTTTTCTCACATCACCGCGCCGCCGCCTTTTCACCACCGGGTATGTACAAGTTGAGCTGCGCGAGCTGCGAATTCGATCATCCCGCGAGCTTGGAGACGCTGGATTGCTCCATGGATGCCGAGCTCAAGCAGGCGCTGGTCAAGGATCTGGAGGCGTTTGTGGGAGCTCAGGACTACTACAAGAGGATTGGGAAGGCGTGGAAGAGGAGCTACCTCGTCCATGGCCGCCAGGCGAGTGGGAAAGAGCAGCTCGTTGCAAGCTCGATGTTTACGATCTTGACACTGACTTGGTGGCGACATTGCCGCTGGCGCGAAGGACGATTGTGGCGGGAAAGAGAGCCGGCGAAGTTTTCTTGTTCTTGAGAGGCGACGTTTTCGTTTTCTTGCTCTTGAGATGCCACCTTTTCAAGCACCACGTCCGGATTGGAGCCTGTTCGTCCCAGCGCCAGGAGCTCGCCGACGTCGACCCGATCCATCATCAGCTCCTTGATCAAGCCCAGGAGCCTGTGATTCTCCACGCTCAAGTGGATCTTCACTGTCGACTTGGGCATCTGGAAGCCACTGGTGTCCATGCCCACGTAGAAATCGATCCGGCCCTGGCAGCCCGGGAAAACGGTGTCCAAAACATCCGCCATCTTCACCTTGATGGCCGACTGGCTATCGATCCCACGCACCGGCACAATCGCCCTTCCATTCATCACCCTTCGCACCATCGCATGCTTTCGAGCACACATTTGGCCCGTGTTTTGGCGGAGGTCAAGCGTGGTCCGGGGCCTTCACACCATCGCGTACTTTCGAGAGTCAAGCTCAGCAAAGAGGGGAGGAACTCCACCGAGCACATTTAAGCAGTGCTGCATTTGGGGCGGCGGCGTCGGCGGCGGAGGTGTCCCCGGAGTAGCACAAGCATTACGGCGTGACCATCGACAACTTGGACGCAAACTCCCCATTCTGCAAATCGAAACCCAGTGCAGAAAAGAAAACTCTCACCGTTTTAGTAAAGCGATGTTTACTGTTAATGCAAATCTAGTAGAAGCTTTTTGATCTAGTTGTGTCTATGTAGAGGAGACCAGGCCGCACTTATCATGGCCCGTGATCCAAGTAAAGCCGGCAGACAGCACCTCCTTGTTCAAAGCCCTCACCATTGATCTCCTTTTCTAATAGACGTTGGATGAGCTACAGTCAAGGGATTGTTGAGCCCGAGTATGATCTTGCTGATATCTATGAGAGTTGGAGCCTCAATGGGCACTGGATTATACAGCGCCAGTTTTCTTGATGAATCTTGTTAGTCATTGCTTCACTATATATGCGTTCTATATGGGTGCCATATTTTGGCCCCCTGAGTTCCCCGAAGGAAGCAGAGCTTCTGCTTTGGTTCCCGTCTTCGTAGCATGTAAGTGTTTCACTGCTTTCTCTCTCGAGACTGACAAGTGCATCCATGCAGTATTTTTCGTTGCCCTTTTGGGTCGAAAGAAAAGTAATGCATATGGAGGCACCAGCGGTTTTCTCAGTGGTGTGTGTTCCATAATGAGCACAAATCAATGGGTGATGCTTCCGCTGCTGGCGATATCATGCTGTGGACTTTTCACTCCGGTGTTACAACCAGCTCCTGACAGATGGTATGACGGGCCCGGATTGTTCAAGTTCATAGTGGTGTACATGACGAGGGGTTTGAGTTACATGGCTGCCTGTGTTTTGGGCACCGTTGCTCCACTGCTGGGATGGCATAGACAAGCCCTTCTACTTCTGGGATCGATCGCTGCAATTGATGCTGATTTATTTCTACCTATATGGATATGGACGAGCGGCTTGCTGTGCGCCAAGAGAAGGCCATTGAAGCTTTGAGGGAGTTTGCCGAGGCTACAGGGAATACTTTACCATAAAATCTGAAGAGCCTCAGAAAACCTCAGAGTTGTTAGTTCTGAGAATTCGCTCTGAATTCCCTAGATGCAGATTCAAATGTCTTTTTATGTAGGAAACTCAGATTCAAATGTCTTGAACCAATAAATTTATGGTTCGTTCAAAATGGCGAAGGCTTATTTTATAAAGACAGAACAAGGCTATTCGAGCTTTGGAGTTTGCAGACTTGCAAAGAATACTAGAGGAAATAATGTGTGATTTAAGAGAAGTCAAAACCATTATACTCGTTCTCTCCCATTCTCACTACTCTAAGCTCTTTCTTCTCCATTCCTTACACTCCGATAGATGTTTGCCATCAAGATACACTCACTCGCCTGCTTGTCATCGAATTCCAAGAGCTTCTCAAATGCAACCTCGGCAACCTTGACGTTCTTCCACTTCCAGCATCCACCAAGAACAGTCTTCCACGTCAAAGAGCTTGCTCTCGTAGGCATTCTGCTCGCCAGCTCCAGGGCCTCCTCTACTCGGTTGGCCCGGCCCAGCAGATCGGTCAGGCAGTGGTAGTGCTCCAAGCTTGGAGCCACTCCAAACTTCGAGGACAAGAACTTGGTGCCTCAATCGACCAGGCCAGCGAGGCTGAGGGAACCGAGAGGCAAGTGATCCCGTTGAGAACGATCCCTCCATCGATCATGGCCTGGAAGAGCTCAAACACCAGCTCCGTCTCGCCCTCCCGGCTATAGCCAGCGATGACCGTGCTCCAAGTTACAACGTTGCTCGAGCTCATCGAGTCAAATACGTGCTCCGCCGCGGCCAAGCTCCCACACTTGCAGTAGTCGAGCAGGCTGTTCGCCACGAACTGGTCCTTCTCGCCTCCATTCTGGCACGCCTCCGCATGGATCTTCCGACCAATCTCAATTGCTGCCAGCCCGCTGGATGCTGTGAGGCCAGCAACGAAGATCCGCGTGTTGGCGGCCCGGCTCTCGGGCTCCATCCTCCAGTAGAGCTCCAGAGCCAGCTCCAGGGCTCGTCCTTCTTGGCGTATCCCATCAAAAGAGTCGTCACTTGAATGCCCCTTTCTCTCCTGCTGTTCCAGATGCTCAAGAGGATGGTGAAGCTCCACTTGGGCGTGGAGGATCACAGGCTCCTGGGCGAGATCAAGGGGCTGATGATGGACCGGGAGATGGAGGTGGATGTTGGGGAGCTACTGGCGCTGGTGCTGAAAATGAACAGCGGCTCCAATCCGGATCTCAAGAGCAAGAAACCGGCCTTTCCTGCAAGATTTGGGCCTTCACCATCGCCCTTACCACCGCCTACTCTCGGGCACCCCTTCGTCCGGGAGTGGAGGAGCTCAAGTCGGGCAGGCTTTCGGTCAGTCGTCCGGGGGCTTCTTTGGCGAAGGAGGTCTGTCGTCTTGGTTGGCGGAAGGGGAGGTTCGTTGTTTGGCGGAGGAGGAGGTTCGTCCGGCGATCAAGGAGCTCCAGCGACGCAAGCAAGCACGCCCAGTGTCGCATTTGAGGTGGCGGCGTCGGTGGCGGAGGTGTCCCCGGAGGAGGCGCGCGCCAAGTTCCACAACCTGAACAAGCATTATGGCATGTTCATGGACAACTTGGATGCATACAAATCCCAATTCCCCAAAACCCAGTGAGCGCTGCTTTGTTTTTTGCTTTCCTCCAGTTGTTTGTGAGCTCGCACGTGTTGCCTACCAGCATTTCCCTTGTAAGCTGTGGATGGACCACTTTTGAGTTCACGAGCCACAGTCAATGAAAGCATTTTACTAAGTTTAAACATGGTTTATATTACCTAGGATATACCTAGAGATTCGACGACTATCCATTTATTTTTAAAGTGCTGTAATTTTTTTAACGAATGTAACTGATAAAAGAATATTTATTTATTCTTCTCTTTAAAATCGAACGGCAATCTAAGGGATCAAACGGGCTACGCCTCAACCTCTTCTTTAGAGTAGAGATCTTCCTCTAAGAGCTGTAAGTCGATTCTTCCTTCAGGGAAGCTAAAGAAGCTTCTGACTTTCTAAGATCTTTTCGAGAATCGCATGCTGTGGAGGAGCAGCACGACATCGTGGATGCTACCATGAGCAATGCAGCCCTGGGGAAGAGGGGTTTGAGTTAGCCCCTCAAACCGAATGAAGCAGTGGGGGAATGCGATGACAAGCAGGAAGAAGAGGTGGCGGACGATGAGGAGGAGGAAGAAGATGAAGATTATGTGTCGAAAATGAAAAGTAAGGCACCTGTTGATCAGACGATTGAGTTGAGGGTTGCAGGATCACCCCACGCGTAGACTGCTAAGAACTGGGGTGAACACATCCACAACTGCAAAATGAAAGCATAAGTTGGTCAAAGGTAACGTAGAACCTATTGTATGCAATGTCCAGAGCCACTCGGCTCTTTTCTCCTCCTGCTGGAAAATGCTGGATTAAATTTAAATCCTGGAATTGCATTGAGTCCTTTCATGGTAGGCTGCAATCACAAGGAGATCCCTTGGCGATCGAGGCAATATGGATTGAGACAAGGCTCCCTTTACCTCCTCGCCAGAGGCATGTGTCAAATCAAATGCAAAGTCGACCCTCAGGAAAGCGGTGGTGATGCTGGATATGTAGTTGAAGAGGTGTAGATACTCCTCTTTGCTGAAAATCTGTTGCTAGTAAGAAAACAAAAGAGAAAAAGGCCTAATCTCCAAGGGCTAAGAAGAAGGATGAATGAAAGAATGCTGTGTATTGATAAAAAAAATGATGAATGGAGATAGGGATTCACAACTCGGATCCCCATCTTGAAATGCTGGCAGTTCTAACTGCCACTATATGCTAACAAATGGTATATGCTGTGCATGATTCAATCTATGGCTCGAATCCTACCGTGGTTGCCAAATGAAGAGGTGTGGATACTCCTCTTTGCTGAAAATCTATTGCTAATAAGAAAACAAAAGAGAAAAGGGCCTAATCTCCAAGGGATGAGAAGAAGGATGATCATGGTTTATGGATGGTTTTAGGCTTTTAGCAAGTGAGCACAAAGGATCACATCCGAAGAGATCGCGTGCATCGTGAGAGATGAAAAAATCAGGTGAGTTACAAAATCGCTTCTTGGATCCACCTGACAGTTTGTTTCGGCTGGTTTGTTTCAGTTTTGGTGGCTATTCAACACTAAACTACAGGAAAAAACCAGGTGCAATTCCAGATTACCGAGGGCCAAATTTCCATCAGCCAAGGCCAAGTCTGAGAACACCTACTATCGAGGCCAAGAAGAGCGCTCGTGTGTGGCACTAGGTGGTACCGCAGCAAGCCATGAGCGCTCATGTGTGGCACTGTTGGGCAAGCCAAGGAGCTGTTGGATCACCTGGAGAGTGTCAGTTGGTAAGAAGCAGTAGTTGTGTTCAGTCAAGAACTAGCTGTTTAAGATTCGGCAGCTGTGAGGCAAGAACTTTGAGAAGAATGAGTGTGTTGCTGCTCTCGCGAGCAAGCACAAGTGCACCACAAGTCATCTAGCATTGGCGTCAGTTTTGACCAGGTGAAACACAACTCTTTGTTCTTTCTTTTGCTCTTCTTCTCCTTAGAGTTTACTTAATAACTTTGTGATTGGCAACTTATCTCTATTCACCTATTTTCTTTTCTTTTCCTAAAACAACTAAACCCTAACTCTTTCTTAGGGTCATTCCACAGGATTGCAATGGTAAGTGCCTAGGAGGGAGTGATCATGATACCTTCAAGAAATGCAGGTGGGTATCTAGTGCCACTACTAGGATAGAGACACAGCCACTGTTAGAGGCTACTCTTGTTTGTCCAATGCATATGTCTGTTTGTCTATCCCGTTTGTTTGGTTCCTCTGGCAATGGTGAGACCACGATTATGTGTTTGGGATTTTTAAAGTTTGTATATTGCTTGTATACGTAAGTTTATCTTATGGTTTTCTTGTTTTTTTGTTACATTTAAAACTTTTATAGTATAGATAAATTTTAAGTAGAATTCAAGCTCATTTAAGATCTTGATGACAAAATGTTTAACATATATTATATAGTTGATAGTTAATTATCAAACAAAGAGTTATATAAAATAATTTAATAAGAAAAAGAAAGAAAATATAAGTAAGTTTATAAGTGATAGTGTTATTCACATTTGTAGCAAAAGATATTTCCAAACATTTTTATGTTTTGTAGCAATTTGTCTTTTTGTTATAAACAACTATAAAACCAAAAAGATGTCTTGTAAATATTATTTATTCTAGTTGTGGACAACAATGTCATTTGTGAACTTACTAATATTTTTTTTCATATTAAATTATTTTATATTATTCTATTTAATGATTAATCATTATGTGGGTGAGCTTTCAAGCACTTTATCATTTGGTTCTTTTGTTTGTCTATTTTGAACCACTAGAACAATTATAGCAATGGTAAAAGCATGATTATGTGTTTAGGATTTTTAAAGTTTGTATATTGCTTATATGTATTAATTTATTTTGCAGTTTTTTGTTTCTTTGTTGCATTTATAGCTTTTACAGTATAGATAATTTTTAAGTAGAAATCAAACACACTTAGAATTTTGATGACAAATGCCTAACTACCCAATTACACATTACATAATTAATAGTTAATCATTAAACAACGTGAAGTTAAGTTATATAAAGTAATTTAATAGGAAAAAGAAAAGAAAATACAAATAAGTTTATAAATGATAGTATTGTTTACATTTATAATAAAAAATATTTTAAAATATTTTTTTGTTTTATAGTAGTTTGTTTCTTTGTTGTAAACAACCATAAAACAAAAAAAATATTTTGTAAATGCTATTTATTTTAGTTGTGTATAACAATATCATTTATGGACTTACTAATATTTCTTTTTATGCTAAATTATTTTATATTATTTTATTTAATGATTAATCATCAATTATGTAATGTGGGTTGTATATAGTTGAATTGCTGAGCACTTTGTTATTGAAATTTTAAATGTGTTTGATTTTTAGTTGAAAAATTTCTATATTGTTAAGTTTATAAATATAACTTTATAATTAACATTTGTCACTACTACTTATTATGTTTTACTAATTTATTGTGTTTTTTGGTTTGACGAGATGGAATGTTTAGGAAGCCTTTAACCTCTTGATTAAATTGGCATTTTCATCACTGTGTGCTACTTATTAGTTTTTAAATTGGCTTCTCTTTTCCTTGTGGGAAGTGTTTGCGAGGTTTTCAAGTGTTTAGTGTATGTAAATATCCCTTCCTTAAATGAAAAAAAGTTGTTAAATTATAAAATTAAGTATAAAATTATATAAATATCACTTAACATAGAACTAGATTTATCCTTGAAAAGAATAATGAAAGTGATTACAATTGAATAAATTAATAAAATAAAAACACATATACCTCTGAAGGCCCATATTTTTCAATGGAGTTCATCTAAAAAATTTGATTATTATCCTTGTAGGATTATTTGGGGCACTAATAATACTTCTAATGTTATGACTTATTTTATTTTCTTTTTTCCATAGTTTTTTTTAATTGTTAAATAAAACCAATACAATTAAAAAGTAACTTCAATGCATGCAAGAAAAAAAATTAAAGTTAAAGAGGCAAAGAAAATAATCAAATAGAGTAGCAAAAAAATAAAATTAAAGAAAGTGTCGATAGATTTCCCTTTTGCAAGCAATCATCATAGCAAGAATTGCAACAAAATATATAAATAACAAAGAAACTCAATGCCTCCACCCTTTATTGCTACACTTTAACATGTTTAAGAGATTGAATTTCTCTATTTATCTAGATAGTGGTTATATATATATCTTTATGCTTACTAAATGATGAATTTAATATTTTTTTATTAATTTAAGTGTTCTTCACCCTTTTTTCCACTATTTTTCTCTAAATTCTTTTTTTTGCATAGGCTTTTTAGAACTTTACTTTTTAGGAAACAAAGAAAGCAAAAGAATAAAATAGCTTACATTGTTTGTAGTTGTTACTTTTAATTTCTTGCCATATTCAATACCTCTTTCAAATTCAAACATTTTAATGTGACAAAAAAGACAATATTGGTGCTCAAGTGTGCAAAAGAGTTATAAAACATTTTGGCACTTATCAGTTTGGATGTATGATTCAAACATTGCAATCCAAAAAACAACAATATTGTGAATGATATTTTTGTATACTCTTAGTTACATGTTATATTTATCTATTTGTATGTTACAATCTTAGCATTTTTTTCTTTTAGGAAGAAGTATGTGGTCACATTTAATTAGGAAGCCTATTATTTAGTCGTAGAACAGAATTTGAGACAATACATATAATTACTAAAGATAAAAATATAACCATCAATATGTGTTTATACTATACATTCAATGGATATTAATGCCCCGAGTAATAGAAATAGTAATTGTTATTTTGTGTTTTATCTCAATTGATTCACTATATAGTGTTCTATCACTATAGAACAAAGTTTGGTACCATTATATTTTAAAAAATTTTGTGAGTAAACTATAGATTTTATTAAAGTTTTATTGAGTGTTTGATACATAATGATTTTTTCATTGTCTTTTATTAAAGTAATTACAATATAGTAAATGACATTTTGGAAAGAATTCTACATCTATAATACCACCCTTTTGAGTTATATCAATTCTATTTTCTCTTCATTAAGCTTTTTATGAAGCTTAATTAGTCTTTTCAACAATTTGTTAGCTATAAAATTATTTTTTTGGCAACAAAGACACCACATCCATAATGTAAAGCAGTAAAATTAATTCTTAATCCTTTATTATTTTTTGCACCTCTCATTTGGTGAGCAAATAATCATTGAACTCTTTCAGAAAGTTTTTTGTTATTACAACTGCTAGTGCTGGAAAAATAGCCCTTATGTTTTGTGATAATTTTTAATTATTTATATGTTACTTGGTGATATAGTTTTCTTTGGATGTATTTTTTAAAATTGATAATTCTTCTTCTTGTATTTTTAGATTGTATTTGAAATTTCATCTTTATCTTTGAATTCATAAATATACTTATATGGGGACAATTAAGAACATCCAAATAACACATTTAAAAATTAATTGAATAAGACCTTTATATTTTCTATAGAAAAAGTCATATATAGTGTTTCTTACCTTCTTTTAATGAGATTAACTTAGTTCTAAAATTGATTCTATTTTTTGCATCCATTACTCTTCTCCCATTACCGTAAACAAAATATCTAATTTTTGGTGAAACATAGAAGCATCTTTTCAAATCTTGGACATAAAAAAACTTGATTATATCATTATGTTTTTTTCAACAAAAACAAATGAACATTTTGAGCTTGTTCTAATAGAAGAATCAATAAATAATTCTATTCATTTACATGTGATTGAGATAAGATAAGCATATGCAGTTAGCAAGTGTTGATAGTGATAAGAAATTTTAGCCCATCAAGGATTTTGTTATTTCAATAGATGATTTTTGACAAACCTTTTCTGACACTGCTCTTCGCGCAAGGTGGTTAGCCGGAAGAGAGTTGGTGATGGCGAGGCCTTGAGAGCCGTGAGGAAGGTCCTCACATTTTGGCGGCAGCTCAAGCGCTAGCATTTTATGTCCAGGGGTGAGACTGCATTGAGCCTTTTCTAGCCATGCAGCATGGAAGCAAACCCAAAGTTGTTTGCAAAGCATGATCCAGATGATGGAAGTGAATTCAAGGTAGGCGAAAGACCACCATCTAGAAGAAGAAGACCTAAAACTCCTGCAGGCAAGCAAGTATGATCTCATGTAGATCATACAATCTATCTCGTTAAGTTCTCCTTCCATTTGCTTGCTATCGTAGCCAAAATCCAGAAAGTAAGGCACCTGTTTGAATTGCCTTTCCGGTGCACTTGAGCAATCGTGGTTGTGATGCTACTCCCATTACGTATCCGCTTTGTCCAGCCTTGCCCATGCACGCGTCGTCTGCTTTTGTCTCCCGAGGATCGTCCGCTTTCCCGAAGGCTCATTCTCATGGGGCTATTGTATTTCTAAACACAGGCATTAAAAAAAATAAACAAGATTGAGACGTTGAAGTGAGGACCACGCTTTGACGGGCTGACGGTCAACGGTAAGGGCACTCATGGCTGCCTGGCGGGATGTTTAGGCCGTCGCTGGAGGAGATTCGCGCAGCGGCCCCGGCTACTCCGAGTTGGCGATCGGGGTCGCTGCTCCAGCCTCGTCTGCCACTGTGCCGCGCGATGGATCGGCAATGGTGGAAGAGCCGATCCATCGCGGCCCTGGCCAGGCGACCATCACCAATCGCTCGCCGGCATCGTCATTGTCGACCAGAGGCCAGTGGAGTGGCGATGAAGCCTTTCCTGGTAGTGATGAAGGGGCATCCAGCCACAGGGGTCTGACGCTCGCCGAATCCATGGCCAAATCCTGCTAGCGCAAGCTTCCATACAGGTGAGCTATTCTTTCAGCACTAGATTTTCTACATCTTTTGTTTTCTGAATTTTTACCACAACTATTCTCGGGAGGAGGCAACCATCAAATCCCACAATTTGGGAGTGAGCCGCGGTGGAAGCGTACACAAGGTCGTGGCTGGCTTTCCCAGTTTCCTATTCCACACTCAATTGTGGGCGATCTGAGCTCATCAAACAAGAATGTGGAACCCAGGTACGGACATGCCGATAGTATGACAGATTCTCCTGTTGCGGGCAGCCATGTCATGGCGCTTGTTAACTTCTTTGCTGCGGCAAGACTGATCCGGCTGGGAGTCTTAAACGCACCCTAAACTTTGCCGGACTGAGCTGCGAGATGGAGAGAGGGAATTCCAATCCATTGTATTGAAAAACAGGCACGTTTCTCTCCAGCTGTCTCAACAGAGCATGCTTCAATCGCCAATGCTTGCACTATCTTTCGGCCTGAAGCTGAGGATCATCCATGGATCAGCTGTAGATTCAGGGGTTGCACACAATCGAGATGTGTGAGGCGACGGCGTGGGCTAAGATATTCCTCGACCTCTTCTTTAGAGTAGAGATCTTCCTGCATTTCAGGCACGGCGCCAATATCTAAGAGCTGTAAGTTCATAGTCGATTCTTCCTCCAGGGAAATCTCTAAGCTAAAGAAGCTTTTGACTCTCTAGGATCTTTCGTGAGAAGTCTAGTATCGCAAGCTTCGACCGCATGCTAGAGGATGTTGTCGGCGACATGGAGGTGGATATCAACAGTGACGTGGACATCGTGGATGCTACCGCGAGCAATGCAGCCCGGCAGAGAGGGGTTTGAGCGAACTGTCCTCAATTTTGCTGAGGCTCTTCAAATTTTCTGCTAGTCTTCCCTGTGGCCTCCCTCAAAGCTTCAATGGCCATCTCTTGTCCTATAATTCCTCTTAAACCATCGCAACCACCTAGGATTTCCAGTGATGTAGAAATGAAACCGCATCGCATAGACAATAGCAGCGCTTGATCCCACAAGTGCAACAGCTTGAACTTGCCATCCAGCCGGTGGAGCAACGATGGCAGCCATGCCGAATCATAAACAGCTAGTTACTGACTCAACAGAACTACTGCTTTTTACCTCGCTCATCTGGTGAGGACACTCTCCAGGTGATCCAACAGCTCCTTGGCTTGCCACTGGCTTGCCGCGGTCCAAAAGTCAGGGCCGCCGTTAGAGCCGCCACAAAACTGGTCCTCCAAAAATTCAGTTCTCTTGGGACTGTAATCGAAACTATGAACATCGGGAAAAAAAACGGAATCACGCTTCCTCTCGAGAATCATGAACATGGAAAACAAAAGAAAGAGGAAAGAGCTACATGCCAGGCAACGATGACTATCGAGCTTGACCTGCGTCGACTTCCCTGTGGGGCCGCTAACGCAACCTGCTATACAGGTAAAACTCCTGAGTGCCGATCCAAACAAAAAGAGTAAACCCCACTTTCTTGGTTTTAGGGTTCTCGCAGTGTGCGTGGATCGATGGCGAGCGATGGTGGAGGAGGAGGCGACGCAGGCGAGACAGTGGAGACAATGCAGCTGCTCCCCCCGCCGGCCATTACTGTCGCGTCGTCTGGTGAGCCAATCGTGGCCCTGCTCTCTGTCCCATGACTCCCTGGCTCCTACTGTGAACAATGCACTGCTCTACGGACTCGCAGGTGATGCTTCCTTCGTCAGTATACACATTGACTTTGATTTTTTGTTTTGTGTTTTATAAGCAGCCATAAACTGCTTGACATGGATGGTACACGGGCGAGCCGATGAGAAGTTCCTTGTCGAAGCAGTCAACGCTTTTGGGTTTGGCATGGAGCTTGTCTACACTGTGTACGTGTAGACAAGCCATGCCAAACCCAAAAGCGTTCACTGCTTCGGCACGAAGTGATGAAGGCACTTCACTGGCCAGCAGGCGTAAGGGTCTGCGACTGCTTCTCACTCTGGACTGCATTGGCATTGCCACCACACTTGCTGCCACTGGATTACCTTGCCTCATCCGCTTGGTATGTACTTCCAGAATTCGTTTGCGCTCTTAGAGTTTTCTAATTTTTCCTTTTGCATAGTTTCCTCATCCAGATGCGCCTCCTGCGAGCATCCTCGTGGCTCTAGCGGCCTGTGTGTGCAATCTGTTCTGGGCAATCTTCTCTTTCCTGGCTGGGAACTACGCGATGATGGTAAAGTTTTCTTTGCATTTCTCTTCATTAAGCTAATACATTTTTTATTGCAGATTGCTACGAGTGGCGCCGCTTGCTTTGGAGGGCTTCTTGCTCTCCTTTCATGGTTCTGAGTACTTCCACCACTCTTTTTTGGCTCCACACGAGATGGAGAGTCTTTTTCCCTCTTGAGTTTTGTTTTTTTATCTCTACGTTTAGTAGAGAGTCGGCACGACAATAAAATCTGTTCGATACACAGTACTTTCTCCTATTCTCTAAATCTATGCAGAAATGGAGATAGATCTCGACGGGGTTTTCTATTTAATGGCCAGGGCCTTTGTTTATGGTGTCAGGGGTTGATCACTTATTGTTGCTCGTGTTGTAATTCTCTAAAGTGTCCAAGCTCGTCCACACAATTATTTTGCTGATTGTACCTCAGCCTCAGCCAGCATGTGAATTCGGTCCAGCCTCGCTGCCACTGGGGGATACGTCCTGTATTTTCCAAGCCTTACTCTCTCAGAGCTTTTAACAAGCATTTGTTTCTTTCTTCTGTTTCCAGGTTGGCATTCCCAAGGAGCTCTGTTCATGCATGTTGACGTAAGTGGCCAGCCCGTTCTTTGTTCTGGAGATTGACTAGATTTGCTGTTTCCCTGTGTTTGGCAGGCTAGCAGCATCTCTGCGTCGTGATTTCCCTGGATCACGGGAAAATCCATTCCAACTCTTCCCACAAAACCGAGTGGCTTTGATGCCGGAGTAACACCATGCTCAAAGGACACAGTTGGAAGCAGTCTTTGTCAGAAGAAAGCCTCGAGCTGCTCAAGAAGGAAATCCTTCCCTTTGAAGGGGTCTAGCAGCTCGTGTCTAGAGATCTCGATGAGCTCTGGCCGAATTGCCGCCTCTGCTTATGAAGGTACATTCCTTGGATGGAATTCAGGTTTTTGCTTGACACTTTGTGATCTGTAGGGATGAGCTCAAAGTGTTCCCTAGTCAGGTTGATCGTTTGGAAACCGCTGCCGAGCACCGGAATGGCATCAACTCGATCGTCTGATCAATTACCTTACTTTTCATATGGATTTTGGCTAGGTTCAAATGCCAATGCTCCATCCTTATTGTGTGGACTGGAATGCAAATTCCCAGGCAGTCACCGGAGCACGCAGAACAAGAAATGCAAGAGCTTGTGACCCTTGCTCAAACACAGCAGCAAGTATCTTGGAATCGGCATTTGTGAAGCTATACCAACTCTGTGCTTCGTTCCGAGGAAGATTGAAGAGAGTTGTCTTCTAATCCTCACAAAGGTGCAGTTTAACCATTCTATTTATTGCCAACCTTTCCTGGCTCACGTTGCAGGGGAGAGCTAGCAAGTGACCTTTAAAGCTATTGCAGAGAAAGTCCTCCTGGTAAGTAGAAGTGATCATTTTCTGAAGAAACTTATTCATAGATTGCTCTCCATCATCCTCGCCTGCAATAAACCGAGGGAACATGAATCACATCTAAAAGGAAAAGCATGCACTTACCAAATCTCTCAGGCGTTCCGAGATTGGGAGCTCTTGGCCTGTCCTTTTCCTAATATAATAAACCAAATCGACATTTCGTACAGTCAACAAACACGCCTTCCTTGTTCTATCAACCCTTTACGCGGCAAACAAAGAAAAGCTGCTTACTAGTAAATATATTTATATTAAGTTTGTTTTCTTCTCATGCACCTCACAGCATCCCAGATCAAAGAGGAAATGGAAAACTGGTGCTGCATCAAAGTAACGATGTTCAAAACTAGAGCAGCAGCAGAACTGGGCAGAGCTCACCATGGATTCGGCTGGGTTGGGATTTCTTCAAACTTTGGTTTCCGTTCTAACCATCCCATATAACACTTCAAGGTTTGCTAAGCAATCAAATGTATGTGCTCTCAAGTATTTGGTCAGGCACCTATGTGCATGGAGTACGTGTAAGTTATAACTTTGCTTTGCAAGACTGACAGGGAGACATGGAAGTTTGAGGGAGATCACACTTGCAGGCTAATGAAGAGGTTGGACCAAGCTTGTCTCGTGTTTACATGATGCTGATGTTAGCTGCTCTGTAGATTAACTCCACGTTGTCTAAAATATTTTCTAAATTCTCTAGGGCGAGCAAAACTGTGCATGCTCCCAGTGCGTCTGTCAAATGGCCTTGAGGAGAAAGCGGGTTCATGCCCTCTTATGGTGACATAGATGCGAGAAGCAAGTTCGCCCTTTAAAATAGTTCCTACAGTGACAAACCTCGTCCTCTATCGGAAGATGTCTTGGTGATTTATTGTCATGGAAACAGGTTTGTCCGAAGGATTCTTTCCTCCATTTCTTTATTCGTTGGCTGTGGCGCTGATTCCAGGCAACACTTGAGCTTTTGAATTTGGAGCACAGTAAACTTGTTCGTTCCAGTATTAAGTAACACAAATAATTAGATTAAAAAATATTATAGGTTAAATCTTCTTGGATATTCTACGTATGTTTTAAAGCATATTCTTAGTACCACAATACTACAAGGTGCTTACCACATTTTTTTTTCCTCAAGGAGTGCTTTTTCACCCTGATCTAATTATCACGTATTGTTGGTTGGGATTGTGGAAGCAACCGAAGTGAGGAGAAGCACCATAACTCATTTTTACATGTTTTATGGAGTTTATATGGACAGTTTTCATCACACCAACATAGGCTCTTATTTCCTTGAAATTTTCAAGCTTTTTTTCCGCATGATAGGGATTGTTAAAGGTGGCTGGTATTGAGGCATTATTAAAGCTATACGTTAGACCTGGAATGCTTACAGTGTCCAATCGAACTTCAGCTTCATAAATGTACATAGTAGATTTCCTTGCAAAAGTTTTCAACATATTTTCTCTTTCAGGTATGGGATAGTAAGAGGATTTGACAAGCTTCCCTCACACTAACCAGAAATGATCTCTCAACTCCCTAGAGTTGCGTGCCATGCAACTAATTGTAGATTACATCGTGACCTTGGCAAACGAGTGCAGAGAGAGAAAAGAAGCCCTTGTCAAAACACTTAGCATTTGCTAGGTAATTTCTAGTCTATTGTGATATTTATTATGGTTTACCTTTTTCACTTGTTTTACCAAGAAAAGCTCAAAGATTTTATCTTGTCATGGGTGGAGAAAACTCTAAGATTAATGGTGTTTTTGTGTATGTTTTTAGACATTCTTAATGCTTGTTATGATTTGGCGACAGCCAATATTTGATCAAAGCCAACACTACTATGGCATTGTCAGCTGCACAAGCCAAAGCCCAGATGATTGATCCCTGATCACCAGCAAATCACTGTCACAATCATCACAGAGACTAACAGCATTGCATCATGACCACCTCAAGATGGTCAAGCTTGACAACTGTGGCAAGGATGAGATTCTAGGACGGGGGATTCTAATTCGATATATCCTCGTGGAGCCCCAGGCAAGACTAGTTTCTTCAATGCACACAAAAGCTGTAAGAAGGTCAGAGAAAGACTTGGACCACTCCTGCTGGAGAACACTGGTTTAAATTTAAATCCTGGAACTGCGGTTGAGTTGACACACTCATTCTCCTCAAAGTTCTTGCCTCGCGGCTGCCAAATTTTAAACAGGACTCAACAGAACTACCAACTGGAAATCATTGCTCATCTGGTGAGGACACAATAGCTCCTTGGCTTGCCACAATCCCACACGCGAGCACTCATGGCTTGCTGCCCAGTGTCACACACGGAGCACTCTTCTTGAACTCGATAGTATGAGATTTGGCCTTGGCTTTTTTTTCCTGTAATTTATTGTTGAGTAGCCACCAAAAACTGAAACAAACCAGCCGAAACAACCGTCAGGTGGATCCAAGAAACGATTCTGTAACTCACCTGATCTTTTCATCTCTCGCGGCACACGCATCGCAAGTGGATCTTTTCGGATGCGATCCTTTGCGCTCACTTGCTAAAAGCCTAAAACCATCCATAGACCAGGAACTTGGATCTCAGCTCCAGCAATGCGGCAAGCTGACTAGATCGCCCTGGATCGCAGGCATCTTTGATCCAGATGCATGGCAGCCGCCCGTACCTGCAAGGAGCCTGATCAATCTTCCACAGCACCCGCTATCGAAATATTTACACTTGGTCGATTTTTCTTGTCGCGAATGGGCCAACATTGTCTTTGCCGAAGCGATCGACGGGGCCAGGTCGTCCAGGAGGTAGAGGAAAACAGATCGTTGGGAGCCGCTGCTCTTGACAGCATCCCAAAGTGAAATTCTTCTCGAAACAAGCTCTGCTGGTGCACAGCGCGCCACATCAAACCCCTTGGAACATACATTTATTTGCCAATGTGGCATACACATGGTTTTGCCGCGATGCCGGGGCTCTGCGGCGGCGCACTTCTCTCTTTGGAGCTAGAAAGAGGCACCGGACAGGGCACAGCAAATGCGAGCGAGCGCTATCCCGAGGCATTTGGGGTCGCTGTTGCCGGCTTGCGAAATTTCCGATCCGGGCCAGGGAAATCTCAAGACTAGGAGCAAGACGAAGGAGATTTTGAGGTGAATGGTGTGCGATCTGATCAGGAAGGACTACGAGCAGTCTTATGTTGTCACAGGTACACAGGAGGAAAGATGACCACTGGGATTTACAAGAGCCATGGGGTTTACATCCAACCTGGAGGCCTGATCGTGATCTGGGAGGAGAAAAAGGTAATGGATCACAAACCCAAATCTTTTCTTTTTTTTCTTATGTTTGCATGCTACATGTCGATATGGCATGGTTTTGATGAACGACTGGAGTGGTACGTATGCTACAACATTGGTTCATTCCTGCGAACTTATTGACAGTTTCGATCCAACAGCTAGAGATATACAAAGGTGAGAGGCGATACCTCTTGGCCCGTTCCTTGGAAACAGCTTTGGTACTTCCATTGCAACCCTCTTCCACAGGTAATTCAATACTTCGACACGGTAATCTATCGTAATTGTCACCATTCCAGTCCAGGATCCTCGAAGGAAAAAGCTATTCAAGGTGTAAGCAATTTTATTTCCTAAGCTTTGCTCTCTCGAAGCTTTTAGCAAGCATTTGTTTCTTTCTTTTGTTTCCAAGCAGCTCCCTGCATGCATGTATACGTAAGTGGCCAGCCCGTTCCTTGTTCTGGGGGCTTGTTGTAGTATACAGAGGTTGACTGAATTTGCTATTTCCCTGTTTGGCAGCCTAGCAGCGTCCCTGCGTCGTGATTTCCCTGGATCACGGGGAAATTCATTCCAACTCTTCCAACAATACCGAGTGGTTTTGCTGCCGGAGTAACACCTCTTGGAGGTCATTCTTTATAGTCGTGGGGAGGGATGGATTTGTACATGGGTTTACAGAGTAACACCATGCTCAAAGGACATATTTGGAAGCAGTCTCTGTCCCCCCCAGTGGTGGCCTCCCTCTCCATGGATTCATCAGAATCTGAGCGATGAGAGGAAAGCCTCGAGCTGCTCAAGAAGGAAATTCTTCCCTCTGAAGGGGTCTAGCGGCTCATGTCTAGAGAGCTCTGGCGAATTGCTGCCTCTGATTATAAAGGTACGTTCCTTGGATGGAATTCAGGTTTTCGTTTGGCACTATCTGTACTCGTTGATCGTTTTGGAAACCACTGCCGAGCACCGGAATGGCATCAACTCGATCGTCTCATCAACAGGTGCCTTACTTTTCATATGGATTTTGGCTACCAATGCTCCATCCTTGTGCATGCAAATTCCCAGGCAGTTTGAGAAGACCAAAAGAATCAAGCTGAAGGATGGTATTGGGTCTGCAAAGTCAGTAGTGGGCTGTCTGAGAGATTGATTACGCTCGGGTCGTCTTCGACAGGATCCCGTCCACACTGTGTTCTGGCCACCATAGCATATTCTAAGCTTATGCATTCGCATATTCTAAAAGACCACCCTGGCAACCGTCGGATAAGCTGCCAGCCAACGGTCAAGGTGCTAGAGAAAAAGGATGCTTTTAATATTTAGGGAAAGAGGAATTGCTAGGTTACCCTATGGAGCAGGGATTGTTGAGCCCGAATGGTGAGTATGATCTTGCCGATATCTACAAGGCCTGGAATCTTGGTCGCCACTGGATTATGTGGCGCCAGTTCTTGATGAATTTCCTCTGTAATGCCTTCACTGGATATGGGTGTTATATGCTTACCATACACTGGCCCCCTCAGCTATCCCGTCAGGTATCTGTAGCGCTTGGATGCATAGGATTCTTCGTGTCCATGATCTCAACAGGTCAGTTTCTTTTTTTTTTTTTCCTTTTTTTTTCTAGAGACTAACAAGAGCTCCATGTAGGAATTATGCTCTCTCACCATGGTCGAAAGAAAATGATCACTTACGGTTTTCTTGTTGGGGGCATTAGCGGTATTTTTTCTGCAATGATCACGAATCAGTGGCTGGTGTTTCCGCTGGTGGTGATATTATTTTGTGGATTTTTCACTCCCGCAACAATACCTTTGCCTGATGATTGGATCGACGGCGGCAGTTTGGCTCTGTTCATAATGGTTAGCTTCGTGAGGTATATGACTTACATGGCTTGTACTCGGGCTGCCATCGTTGCTCCACCAGTCGGATGGCAAGTTCCAGCCGTTGCACTTGTGGGATCAAGCGCTGCTATTGTCTATGCGATGCTGGTTCACTTCTACATGTTGCAGTCACCACTAGAAATTCTAGACCCTGGTTGTGATGGTTTAACGGAAAGGGATATGGACCAGCGGCTTGCTATTCGACAAGAGAGGGCCATTGAAGCTTTGAGGGAGTTTGCAGAGGCCACAGGGAAGACTCTACCAGAAAACCTGAAGAGCCTTAGGACAGTTTGTGGAAACACCAACAGTTTGTAGTTGGCTTGTGTGTGTCTGAGAGCTCATGAATACAAGATCCCATAGAGGGCACTGAAAAGTTGTGCTCCATGCTTTTGCAATCTTTTAAATTACGTTTAGCACTTCTTTGTGAGTAGTCATCACTTGATTTTTGATATTTTCCTTTTTTACTCTGAACTTGTTCTTCACAAGCTTATGTTCGTGCAAATGGCTAAGGTAAGAAAGCGCCACAAGGTTGAAAATTTGACTTTTTTGGGAAAATGAAATAAGTTACCAAAAGACAAGCTGAGGAGTTCTTTGTTTTGTCTCCATTGACTGGGCCCATTGACCATCAAAAGGTCTCCATCAAGTATGCACCACTTATATCGAAAACCCTAAAATAAAGAAGATCATAATAAATCATTTGATCTTCTTAAAACTTTGCAAGGCTATGTAAAAAGTATCATGACAGTTAGTTTTTATGATCTGCAACTTTAAAATTCAATGTTTAGAATTGGTTAAAAAAAAAGAGGCACTTGCCTCACTTTACAATAAGCTTTACAAAGCTAATAACAGAAACAACACCAATTCTGCCTCACTTATTTTTTATGCCCATAGGCTTGCTTACGTCTATCTTCGCACACATTTCACAATAGTATTCAAAAGGTTGTTCCTTGTTCATGAGATTCAAGTACGAAGCACTCTTGCATAGAAAACAATTTTCTATTGGCATTTGTCATATAATAGTAATTTAAAAAAAAAATCGTGTGCCTTTCAGCTGTATTCACTATTTGTTTAAAGAGCCAAGAGAGAACAGAGAACCACAAATAGAACCAATGGATTATATAGTTTATAATGTTAAATTTATGGTATGCTATAGTTGATATGATCGAGAGACTCAAACTCTATCTCATTCTTGTGAACGTTAACGGGTAATGATTATATAGCCACTTGCCACTTGACGTTCTTGAGCGTGCATTTGTAGAGGAGTACAAAGGCTCAAGACAGTCATGGTAGTGTTGTAAATGTGGCAAGATATGTGTATGTGTAAAATAACGAACCTACCAGATTTTGGTTTTCAAGTAGTGTGGCAATTTTGTCCTATTTTAAAAAAAAATCAAAACAAAGCAATGCAAACCAAGTCTGCGGACAGATGAGCAAGAGGACAGCTATTGTGATTTTTGTTATAGTCATGGACAGTGTCGAACTAATCTTTTATTTGTTCCACAGCATAACACAACATCTCCATGACAACAAGAATTCGCTGCACGAGGTGAGTTCTTCCATAATCCACCTTTCTAGGTCTCAAAACTAAATAGCTGCGCCCTTGCGCTTCATTGATTCTTAAAAGTCAAGGCTCCCCTTCTTGCGCTCCGCAAAGCTTCTCCAGTATTTCACCCGTATCGAACAGCTTTGCAGAAGTAGGCATTTGATGCACAAGTTTGTAGACATCAAAATGCTTGTTTCTCCGGTCTTCCCAAGCTGAGCTTGAGCACGATCAGGTCACCCATTAGGCGCGTGATATCCAAGCTACCACTCCACGCCAGCCGACCCAGGTCACTCTACATGGCATTCTCGGATGATGGCCAGGACCTTCTCATCAAGAGTAGTGTGGAATAAAAGCTGTCCATGGAGATACCTTTGAGTCTCTGGGATGCTGGTACCTCTCTATCTTGCCAGGCCTAGATTCCTTGTTTCTCAGGTTGAGATTGCCAGAATTTAGAGGAATATGGCTTTTGTATGGATAGAGGCGCATTAAAGAGTTTGGCACAGATGGCGGGCTGATGTGGCGTTCACTGAGGAAGTGGCGGCTGTGCTGGCACAGTTTGCCACGCGGATATGCCACGTATAGTTTGAAGTTTAGGGTTCTTGAGAAGTATGGCGATTAATAGGTCCGTGGTGGTG
This sequence comes from Selaginella moellendorffii, assembly GCF_000143415.4. Classification (NCBI taxonomy): domain Eukaryota; kingdom Viridiplantae; phylum Streptophyta; class Lycopodiopsida; order Selaginellales; family Selaginellaceae; genus Selaginella; species Selaginella moellendorffii. The sequence goes on along the minus strand of NW_003314292.1, from coordinate 1,349,643 downwards.
TACGAGAACGATGGCGGCGCGCTCTATAATTACGTCAACAGCTACCTCTCCTCTCTCGCAGTCAATCCGGAGCAGCCGGCGCTCTTCAGGGCGAGCTTGATCGACGACAACACGCCCCTCATCTTGGGGCTCCAGCCGGGCTTTCCCGTGCGTGACAAGTTCCAGGGCCTGGATTTCGAGTGGAGCGCGGGCGTGGCCACTGATGAATCGCCCTATGTCATGGCGGCGTTCCCGCCGCACTGCTCCAACGACGTGATCCAGGCCTACTTTTCTCACATCACCGCCGCCTCCAAGCGCCGCCGCCTTTTCACCGTGAGGCCACCTGGTATGCACGAGATGAGCTGGGCGAGCTGCGAATTCGATCATCCCGCGAGCTTGGAGACGCTGGATAGCTCCATGGATGCTGAGCTCAAGGAGGAGCTGGTCAAGGATCTGGAGGCGTTTGTGGGAGCTCAGGACTACTACAAGAGGATTGGGAAGGCGTGGAAGAGGAGCTACCTCGTCCATGGCCGCCAGGCGAGTGGGAAAGAGCAGCTCGTTGCCGCCATAGCCAACAAGCTCGGCTACGATGTTTATGATCTCGACACTGGGTTGGTGGCGACCAAGGCGCAACTCAAGGAGATCTTGATGAAAACTGGGAGGAGGGCAGTGATCTGTGTGCATGGGATCGATAACCAGTCGGTCATCAAGGTGAAGATGGCGGATGTTTTGGACGTGAGCGATGGACTGTGGGCTCCGGACGAGAGGATCTTCGTGTTCGTGTCGGACGAAGCCAAGCCGGACACCGTCTTCCCGGGCTGCCAGGGCCGGATCGATTTCTACGTGGCCATGGACACCAGCGGCTTCCAGATGCTCAAGTCGACAGTGAAGCTCCACTTGGGCGTGGAGGATCACAGGCTCCTGGGCGAGATCAAGGGGCTGATGATGGATCGGAAGGAGGAGGTCGACGTCGGCGAGCTCCTGGCGCTGGTGCTGGGGACGAGCAGCGGCTCCTATCCGGAAGATGTGCTTGAAATGGTGGCGGAGCATCTCAAGAGCAAGAAAACGAAAACGTCGCCGGCCTCTCCATCGCCCTTCGCAGCAGCAGCAGCAGCACCGTCACAATCGCCCTTCGCACTAGCACAATCGCCCTTCGCGCCAGCACCAATATTCTTCGCACCAGCACCAACACCACCGCCACAATCGCCCTTCTTCGTACCAGCAGCACCAGCATCACCCTTCGCACCAGCACAATCGCCCTTCGCACCAGCAGCACCATCGCATGCTTTCGAGCACACATTCAGTCCGTGTTTTGGCGGAGCTCAAGCGCCGTCCGGGGCCTTCTTCACACCATCGTGTCCTTTCGAGCAGGTATCGACCCAAGCTCCAGCAAAGAACACGTCCTCCGGAGGCTCGTTTCCAGCGAGGGCGGCGTCGTCGACGCCCAGTGCTGCACTTGGGACGGCGGCGACGATTTTTGGCGGAGGAGGAGCTCCAGCAAGCGCGCCCAGTGCTGCATTTGGGGCGGCGGCGTCGGCGGCGTCGGTGTCCCCGGAGGAGGCGCGAGCGAAGTTTTACCGCTGCTACAACGTGGACAAGCATTACGGCGTGACCATGGACAACTTGGACGCAAACTCCCCATTCTGCAAATCGAAACCCAGTGCAGAAAAGAAAACTCTCTCCGCTTAGATTCCCCTCTCCAGGTTTTCGATTGATACCATGCTGCTAGTAAAGCGATGTTTCCTTTGAATCCAAATCTAGTAGGAAGCTTTTTGATCTAGTTGTGTCTATGTAGAGGAGACCAGGCCGCACTTATCACGGCCCGTGAGCCAAGTAAAGCCGGCAGACAGCACCTCCTTGGAATCTTTGTCACTCTATGTGCCCACAACCGTGTGAAAATCACAGCTCTCGCCACACCGGCTTAATTGTGCACAAACCATTCTACCATAGCTCTCTCAAAACCCTAGACCCAGCCGCATTTTCACACGCAACCAACGGCCCAGATCGCATCTCCGCACCTCAACGGTCCAGAATGTTAATTAATTATTTCTACACAAATCCTTAACGAGAAATCGTTAGCGCTTGGCTATGGAGGGATGGAACTTAGCAGCACGAAAATCGCCGAGTTGCATCGTCCTGGGGTGATTTTCCATCGCCGGCCCCGTTCAATCCGAGCTTCTGGCCGCGAGGGACGCGGTCGTCTTTGTCGTAGTCGTCCGGGACGATCCTCCGGCTCTTGGCGTCGAAGATCTCGCGGACAACGTTCTGGAACGCCGTCTTCACGTTTGTGGACGCCAGCGCCGACGTCTCCATGAAGAAGAGGTTCTCCGACTCGGCCAGCTCCTTGCCCTCCTCGACTGATACCTCGCGGATGTCTGTGAGATCGCACTTGTTGCCTACCAGCATTGTCACCACGCTCGATCCTCCGTAAGCTATGAAGGCGAAGCTGAGTTAGAGCAATCAAAAGCCCAAGGCAATCAAGCTCAAGCACTAGTGGAAACAGAGAGGCCTCTAAGCCAAAGTGGATTTCACGCATCAAGGGAGTGTTAACTAGACTGTGCATTGATGAAAAGGCAGCAAACCACGTCGCGAAGAACACCAAGAAAAGAATGATTTCTACCACCATCTAGGCCGTGCATCAAGAACAATGTAAACATGACGACGTGAACAAAATCGACAAAGAGAGAAAAAAAAAAACAAAGCGATGCAAACCAGGCTACTAATGCAAACAGAGAGGCCTCTAGAATTTCAAGTAGCAAATCAATATCAACTAGACTGTGCATCGATAGATACAAAACAACGTCGCGAAGAAGAAAAGAATGAGTTCTATCACCATCTAGGCTGTGAATCTGCCACGAAGTCAAGAACAATGTAAACATGACAATGGAAAGAAGAAATCCCAGTGCAAAGCGATGCAAACCAAGTCTAGGACAATGCAAGCAAGAAAAATGAAGGCAAAGCACAAAGAGTTCCGAGGAGAGTAGAGTAGAACTTACTTCGCAGCTCATCGAGCCATTTGGAGATGTTCTCAAAGGTTTGCTTCCTGGTGATATCGTAGACAACGAGGGCTCCAAGCGCGCCCCTGTAATAGGCCGATGTCACAGCCCGGAACCTCTCCTGCCCAGCCGTGTCCCATACCTGCGCCTTGACCTCCTTGCCATTGATCCTCATGCTCTGCGTCTGGAATTCCACCCCAATCGTGGCCTTGGAGTTGTGATTGAACTCGTTGCGCGCATACCTCGTCAGCAAATTCGACTTGCCCACCGCCGAATCGCCGATGAGCACTACCTTGAAGATGTAATCCTCGCCGGCCTCCTCCTCCTGGTACCCCATCGATCGATCGCGCTTTCTTTCGACCCTAGCTAGCTAGGCGGCCAAGAATCCCCCGAAATTTCGCTTCCTTGTGGGAGAAATCTGCGAAATCTTGGCAATGCAGTACCAGGAAACCGGATTTCGAGCGCGATCTAGCGCCGCGGCTGCTCGGATCAAACCTATGGCGACGATGATCGCATGGAAAGAGAATCTGTACGACTGCGGCAGAGAAATCACATCAATGACGCGAGAACAGCGCCTGAGCTAACTGCAAACCCTACGACCGCTCATCACTCTCTACAAAAAAAATGGATCGAGTTGATCCACCGATCCCTCCCTTGCGGAGACGTCACGTCGTGGACACGCTGGATGCGTGTGGCCCCATCGCCACCGTTGCTTGTGCCACGCTCATCGACGGCCACACTTTAAAGTAGGGGAAGATTCCTCGCGCCCTAAAATCCATTAACGGAATGTGCTTTGCTAGTGGCCTGGCAGAATATCCTAAGTAGCCGACGGAATATCTCTCAGCTCTTTCCTCCTCCCTCCTGTTCGTTCTTCTTTCCAAACCAGCTCGCGACGATTGGCGTCAATGCCACTGTTGGGGGGAATCGAATTGGCGAAGCAGCTTTGTGTGCGGCGTACGCGAGCGCCAAAGTTCCAACTTTCTCGCCAGTTTCGTTGCTCTGGATTCCCACCTGGTTGGATTCGCGATGGAACTTCGTGAGTGAAGCACACAAAGAATTCGATTGCTCGCTTACCTTTGCAAGCAGCGATGGAACGTCCACTCCAGCGTTGATGAGAAGGTAGCACAGCGCGAACGAGACCGCCGAGAGAGAGATGGAAGTGACTAGATACGCGCCACCGTATCTAGCGAGTAGCTCTTTGGCTTGGACTTTCTTCTCGCCGCTCTCGTTCTTCTTGGAAGAAAAAATCTGCAAGACGAGATTTTTCTGTGAGAAAGGAAAAAGGGAGAGCGAAGTCGAGAGTTACCTTCCACAGACCAGCTTCCAATCCAAATTTCCTCGTCACTTCTTCGACACCGTCGTCTTTGTTCACAGCATCTGTTTCCACCGACTGCTTCGTTTCCTTCTCCTTGTTCATCACAGCGCTGCATATCCTTCTTGGCCTTCTCGTTTTGGACACACAAAGGCCTGCCCCCGTTCTTCTCTGCGGCCGAATTGTCGACCCAAAACTTAGAGCTTGCGAACAAGCCATGGCCACCACCGCCATTCCCTGGACTAAAGTTCTCTTCTAACAAGTATCCCACCGCCCCAGCTCCCTTAACAGTGATCTTTCTCTTAAACACAAACTCGTTATTGTTAGTCAATGATACAAAACGAAGCTGTACAGTAACGAATACACACATACGTACTACACGCGTTGCTTTCAGAGGCCCTGGTAGAGAAGCACGACCGGAACGGCCACCAAAAAGATGGAGGCCACGGTCGGGACGAGGACTCGCTGGTGGAACGCACGGCCGATCCCTCCAGCTCGAGAGATGTGTTGGAATCCCAAGTAGGATGATAGTGTGGCCCATATGATCAGTCCCGCTTGAGTCCCTCTATCATACACGGAGCAAACAAAGTTTGGCATCACTTTCTTGAAAGAAAGAGTGAGAAACTATACCTTTGCTGCATCACTTGGTATGGAGCTGTAATGACGAGCAAGAGAAGAACCAAAGGAAGCTCAAGCTCTCCTGTTAAATACTACCATGGTTACACCAACGAGAGAAGAAAAACTCGAGGCTATCAACGAACCTGGTATGGTGTAGAAAAGCCGGACAGTAAGCGCTAGAAATGCTGACCACAATCCATATTCACCCCTGCAAGACCAAGATCAATATCAACACACAGGCAGAAGAAAAAACCAGTGAAAGCGGAAACTTACTTCATCCAGTTGATAACATTTTGAGGCATTTGCAATGCCAAGAGTGGAACGAGCAGCGATTTTCGAACTCCAGTGTTCTTAACAAGGAGAAGAGCCCTGGAAGAAAAAGAAATCAAGACCAAAGCTTTCATCGCAAAGAGAATTCTTACACAGCAGACACTGTCGAGACCCATCGCAGCGTCTCGCCCGAGCACTGCACAGAGAAAGCTCCAGTTTGACATCCCCTCTTCATCATTCTCGATGAAAATGCCAGTGGAATTTTCTTCCTGGCGAGACAAAAAAAAAACAGAGAGAACGACTGTTCAAATCGGGAACGTTCTCCAACTGTCAAGGGGGAAAAATGTAACCGATCCAAGAGCCAATCCAAGCGAGGGACGCGTCGGACTTACCCGATGGTCGACGAGGAGGAAAATAACGATCGCCCGCGCGGCGCCGGCGATCCCAGCTGCTGGCGATGGCAGACAAGATCCATCCGCAGCGATCCACTCGGGATCGCCATCGACGCAAGCGCCAGTGGCATCGCCATCGCCATTCTCAAAACCCTAGCCTAGCTTGAAAATGCGAGCCTAAAGTTTTTAAAATTTCTCTCAAAAATTCATCTTCTTCTTCCTCTCGCGTTTCGCTCAGACCTGGTGCTTGACGACGCGCTGCGAGTGCGATTTTTTCTTCTTGTGCGTGGTGATGGCGATCGCCATATCGTTGGGGAGGAGCGTCCCCCACAGCACGGCGTGGAGGATCGAGAGGACGAGCACGCAAGCGACGATCGCCACGGACAAAAAGATGAAGAAGCTTGTCATTGCATCGGTGAGCCACGAGGAGACTACCAGGCCGTAGCGATTCGCGGTCATCGCCATTGCTGCCACTGGGAATGTGTAAGCCCACCACGCGATCGAGAACCTGGAAGCCAAGTTAGATGCGAGGAGAAAGAAAAAATCGATTTTGACGAGTACCTGAAGCCGCGAAAAAAATTCAACCGGACAATCTGCTCGAAGATGAAAAGCGAAAAACGATACGATTAGTTTCCGGCTGGAGAAAAGAAATTCTAGCTAGAAAAAAAAATAAAGCAAGCTTACCAGTGAGATGAAGAGAAAGAGTCCCACGAAGTGTATGAGCCTGGCCGGGTAGTCAAAACTTCCAGCGAGCATCTCCCAGGCCTCGCTAGCGATGCTTGGAGCAGCGATGAAGAGGAAGAACACCGGGTGGAGCTCCTTCGGGAGCGTCTCGTTGGTCGGCAGCCTCTGGTAGAGCGTGACGAAGAGAACCACGTAGTGTGCCAAGCCGACCGCGAAGAGGAAGGTCGCAAACTCCTTCCACCCAACGACGTGAGAGAGCAACGATCCGACGAAGTTGCCCGTGAGCGCCAGGTGAGTGGTCGGGTTTGCGACTTTGGACAGCCTTCTCTCGCCTCCAAACAGCCACTGCCCGTAGATCTTCACCTCGAGAGCAAACACCGGCCCCATGAAGACGCCGAGCAGCCACGGATGGAGCCGCTTGGCGATGTCCTTCGGGGTACTCAGCGCCAGCAGCATGGCCGCCACCCAGGGAGCGAAGAAATAGTTGACTCTCACTGGATGATGAAACTCCCGGCGCACGGCTTCGAAGTAGAAGACGCACTTCAATGCGTAGGCCGAGAAGATGACGGTGTGGACGAACACCCCGATCGACCACAGCGCGAAAAGCACTCCGTTGGGGACGTGTTTCAAGTAGCTCAGCGATGATGCGTCGTGGATCTCGGCCCAGAGAAGAGACTGCGCTGAGAGTCCGATGCTTACTCCGAATACATTGGCTGGTACGCGAAGTAGAAAAGGCCACTTTTGATCCAGTGGCAACAGCAAATCCTCGGAATCCTGGAGTGGACAAGGTTACCTCTCTGGATCATCGAGCTCGCGGAAAAAGCTTACCTTGAGAACTTCGAGCTCGGGGCCCTGCAACGCATCGAAGAACCTCCCCGCCGGGAGCTCCTCGTCGGTCTCAAACTTTGGTGGAGGCGCATCGCCGTTCTGCTTGGAGAGCCACGGGATTTGCTTCTCTAGGCTCTTGGACGACCTTGTCTTGAACAAGTTGTAGCTCGTCGACGTGGGTGGCGATTGCGGCGGCGACTGTGAAACTCGATCAACTTGACTGGAACCGGCCTCGGGTTGCTTTTCTGGCGGCTCGTCCAGAGGATCACTCCTCCCCATGACCCTAAGAATCGCCCGCATTCATGTGAAAACGGACAGTTAGTCGACGTGGCTGACCCCTCCAATGGTTTGCCTGCTCCTGTATTCCTGTTCATCTCCTGTTTCCTGTTTCCATTTCTTCCACTGCCACTAGACTGGAATCGCGATCGAGAAAACGTCCTGCTCGGAGATCTTCCACGAGTAACTCTTTCTCGAGCGTTGGTTTTGCAGAGTCGTGTTCTTCCGCCTCTCGAGAAGAACTACTGAGCTATTGCAACTCCTCGTCGTTCTAAGCGTGACGAAGGACTTTTTCGTGGCACAAGGTATCTTCACGGGTTCCATGCGCTCTGGAAAAGACAGGTCCGAAGAAGGCTGGCTTGGGAAGTTCTTCGTCTTCTCTCCACCACCTGAGGCTTGTTTCTGCTGTTGATGCCTCCTGAGCATCGGGAAAGTAAAAGCTCGGAGCCATGGTGATATTGTGATCGCCGCAAATGCCGTAGGAAACGCTGACTTTGAGGTTCTATCCGAGATTTTCTCGTCCGGCCTGTTGCTGTCCTCTTCTAGCATCGCCACCTTACCAAAACCGCGAGGTTTCTTATCCTCTTCTCCCTCTTCTTCGCCATCTTCATCTTCATCCACTTTACCGAAGCTTCGAGGTTCGTCTTCGTCGTCAGCTGTTTTTCCAAAACTTCTCTTGGTGTCCTCTTCAGGCTCAACCTCATCCTGTTCCACCGCTTTGTCAAGAGTTGAAGGCTCTTCTTCTTCCTCCTCATCTTCCTCTACCACAGTTTTCTCCGTTGGCTGTTCCGGCTTTTCCATCTTCTCGGGTCCCTTCTTTTTAGCTTCTTTGCGCAATCTGTCTGCTTCGTCCATCGCCTGTTCAATCTCGTCCAGCTGTCGCAGCTCCTCTTCAATTGCCTCATCTTCAATTTCAGCTCTCAGCTTCATTTCCTCTTTCCGTTCCTCGTCCTCCTCACGCCACCTCCGCTCCATTTCTTCTTTCTCCTTTTGCCATTCCCGTTCCATCTGCTCGTCTTCTTCCTTGTACTTTTTCAGCCTCTCCTCTCGCGTCAGATCTTGTGGATCCTTCAGTCCATCTGGATCCTCCATTGGCTCGTCCGAGAAAAACTCGTCCCAACCATCAGGTAGAAACACAGCTTCCTCCGGCTTTATAGATCCGTCTTCTTTGTATGGCTGCCAGAAGAACTTTATGTTTCCATCTTTATCGTAGATCCAGTTGATCAGTCGACCGGTCGGAACATGATAGAGGATTTCTCCCTCGAAATTTGGATGAGACTTCAGCACGTTCTCCTCGTCAAGCCATCCGTAAGAGGAAGGCTCGTTGGTTAACACTATAAACTCGTCACCTGTAACAATATTCATCACTTCAGAGCAACCCAAGTGTAGAATCAGCAAATGTACCATTTTCCCACATGTATTCCAGCTCGGCAGGCATTGGTATTCTTAGCGGTGATTTGATGAACGAGTTAAGCCACATTTGCTGTTCTTTATCCACCTCCTCAACGTAAATCTTCCATGGATCGGGAACCTGCATCTCACAGAAAAGAGAAGACATACATTACAAATTTAAAACTTCAAAATGAAGCTGAGGCCGACCTCGTAATAGGCATTGACCCAGCCTGGAGCCATCCAAACATCTTCATCTTCGTAAAAGTAAGGATGCTGAGGATCATTGAAAGGACCGTCCATCTCCCGCACCACTGCAAGTTTTTTATGCTTGAGCTTCCACCGTATAGTTAAAAATGTACGTACTTCCATCCGGTTTTTTAGTGAACATCTTCGCTTTGGCTGCAGCCACTTGGGCTAAACCAGAGTGGATCTACACGACGATCAAGTAAAATTAATAATGCGAATGTCTGTAGCATAGTACTCACAGCGCAAGCCTCCAAAGTACATTCGCCGGGATCTCCTAAGAGCTCTCCAAAATAGAACTTTCCCTGAACAATATAAGCCAAGTTTGACACATCTGTTGGTGTAAGAAAGAACTCTTACGTAAATCAGGCGCGTGTTCACATCAAGCACGCCACATCCGTGCATACGATTATGCTTCCACTGTCCAGAATATTTATATCGACCCTTTTCTCTGCAAGTTTCGCAATACCAGTAAAATGAAATAAAACAAGAAAAGTAACTTACGGCAATTCTCCATACAGCTCAATCCAGTATGGATCGTTTTCATACAACTCGGACTCTTTCATGGTTACGTTCGGCTTCTCCAGTGTATCTTCAATGTCCTTCTTTAGCCATTCACGTTCTTCCGGAGGCATGTAGTCAGCTTTGATAATCCAGCCTTGATCTCTCATTTCTTTCTCGAGCCTGCAAAACAGAACGGAGTAACAACGTCACGACACAAGTCACAGACTTACTTGGAGTCCGGCGGCGGCTGATATACTGGAATATGAACATGAAGCACCCCGTGTCCTTCCATCATGTTTCGCCGCCACATACCTTCATATCTGCGCATCCAAACTTGTCAATCTCATATGCACAGAAATGTCAGATGAAATGGCTTAACTGTACGTCCTCAAACATGGATGTGTAGACTCCCTTTCCATGAGCAAGGTCGTCCCAAATGGTTCCTTCGTAGCTGAGAAAATCGACAGAAAGAGGTATAAAAAATAAATAGAAAAGGAAAAAGAACAAACCTCGATCCATCAGGAAGATATAACTCCCCCACACGTAAGAACTCCTCGATCTTTTCCAGCTCTTCCACCACATCAAACGCATTCTCAACCTCGGCATGGATCTTTGGTATGGAAGGATAAGGCAGGCGATAAGGCACGTAGTATGGCCGTGCTGGATATCCATCCTCGGTCAGCGGCGTTTTAGCTTCTTCCTGTGCTCA
>NW_003314292.1:1206063-1339340 GCF_000143415.4 Selaginella moellendorffii | reverse complement strand
CTGAGCTTGTCCATATACTTCTTAAACTCCTTCTTCTGCTTGCGGCTTCTCTTCGTTTGCTGAGCGATAACTTTGTCCAGATCTTCGTCGGGAGGAGGTGGCGCAAACATTGGATCATATCCACTGCCAGTGGCATCGAGAGGAGGATCCACCCATTCTTCTCCAAGGTCCTCTTCCGTCCACCCTTCCAAATCCACCGGGAAGTTCCATGTCGCCTCATACTCGTTCTTGAGCCTGTCCTTGATAATCTCCTCCTTCTTCTTCACTCTCTCGAGCTTTTTCCGCTGGCGTTCCTCGGCAATACGACGATCTTGTTCCCGTGACAGCTCCATAATCTCCTGCTCTCTCAGCTTCTTTTTTTCCGAATCCTCGTCAGGCTCCTTTGGCTCTTCCAGCTGCGGGGCTCGACGCCTAGGCGGAGGAACGAATCGAAATTCCACTTCCTCCTCCGACTCCTCCTCTTCCTCGGGAAGAATTTCCTCCTCGTCCGTCCCCCACGTCTCCTGGTCGATTAAATCCACAATGTTTGGCTCCGGAGGCTTGGGAAACACTTGCACATTGCCGCGATAGTCCTCGTAGCGCATCATCTCCGGCTCGTTCTTCTTCTCCACCGCGGCTGTCTCGGCCTTCGTCGTCTCCTCCGTCTTCGCCATGGCTCCAACAGCACTGTAGGCACGAAATTCTCAGTGGAGAAACATCGAAGAATGCAGCAGCGCAGCTCAGATTGAGCGCCAATATCGAATCGCGCAGCGCATTCGCTTCTACATTACCTCGCGAAGAAGAACCGCCGAGCGCTCCAACGAAGAACCCTAGATAGCCAAAAAAATGGAGGGTTTTGGTGGGGGATAAGGTACAAATGGCACAAAAACAGTGGTAAAAAGGTAAAAACTTCTTTTCTTTATCTCTGTACAAGAGTATTTACAACGCTGTAAAAAATCAAGAGGGCTTGGAGGTAACTACATACAAGCATTCCCAGCCGGTTTATTCTTTTTTTTTTTTTTTTTTTTTGCTCGTTTTTCTTCGTTGGAATCCAATGGTAATTTCGTTGGTTTTTTTCTCTGTTTTCGAATTTTTTTGTTCTTTTTCTCAGCCTGGAACTTGGGTGTTAAATCTGCAGTCAAAGTAAGCACGCTCAAAAACTTTGGCTTACATCGTCGGCCCCATAGCGTCCATCGCACTCCACAAAACAAGACTGCTAGAATACTTCCATCATCTTCTTCCATTATTCCTTCCACTCCAACGACGTAAGACTAGTCTGGAAACAAGAGATTATCAGCAAACGCTAGAGAAAACGAAAGAAAAACTAAGTTTGAGTACCTTCTTCACAGAAGGGAAACATTGCTCCTTCCCAGCTCTCTGCGCCGTGACTCTGCTGCGCCTCGTTCTCGGCATTCCCTGCTTCACAGTCCACCGCCGCAGCAGGCTCGGGTTCCAGAGCTGGGCCGGGATCCTGCAACTCATTGGCCATCGACGCTGCAGCAATCGCTTCCTCGGCCGGAGCTGGAACAAAACTCTCCAAAGTTGTCGCTCAGTGACAAACTTGAGATGACTGACCTGTTGTCGGGTTTGGAACCGCAGCTAAGACGTGATTACCATGCAAGCAGCTCGCACTGAATAAATCGTTCTGCAGCATCCCTCCTGGAGATGCCGCCGTAATATACACATCAGATCCTGCGGTGCAAGCAAACATCAAAAGGCTTGCTACGGCAAAAAATACCAAGAAACTCGACACAAACCTTGATAGTTATGGTGGAAGCCATTAGATCCACAGGACGAGTCAACTAAAGGGCCTTCGGATCCAAAGCTACTTCCACTACTTGATCGCTGGATTTGCGTCTCCAAGTTGTTATGCAAGCGGTATTTCGGGACCGCAATTCCGTCTCTGTGAGCACGAAGGAAAAGTTAGCCATTCTCCAGAAAGTAAAAAAATACCTTTGCTGGAGCCTGTCCACCAGAGGTTTCAAGTCCTTTCTTCGGATCTCAATCACCTGGTGCGGCATCTTTTCTATTTCGAGCTCTTGATTGTCCTTCACCAGTAGTGCATGGAAGTACACCTGAAAAGCCAAACCGTTAGTAAGCTGGAGAAAACGAAAACACGAGAAAGTTGCTTGTAACGACAGTTTACATTAGGCTTGGCCCAAATCGGGAGCGGCCGTGCTTGGCTAATCTGTACTTCGGCGTTGGACATGTACCAGCGTTGCAGCTCCTCCACTTTCATCTCAGTTTTCAGAGACTGCTCGTCCGGGTAGCTGGCCTCGCGCTCGAGCCAATCTTTTCGCCGACAGATATCCCACTTCTCAGACGGCTCCACGATTAGCCTCAAATCCTGAGACTGCCCCGGACTGCTCGATCCTTCTGTACTGTATCCTCCCTCCCCCCCTGTGCATGGTCTCAGCAAGTATTTCGTAAGGTAGCCGGACGGACAAAGCACCCACAGTTTATCCCTCAGGCTACAGTTCCCGCCTTCCGAGCTTCCACAGTCACCGTCGTGAAACCCGGCTGCCACAGCCCCGCTACTTGCACTGGAGCCATTAGGCCGTCCGGTCCCTCGCCACCCCAGTCCATTCTTTATCCTGCTTACCACGGATAGAGTGATTGCGGGCGGCGGCGGCGGTAGAGCCTGTTGAGAAGCACGAAGCGGGCCGTTGCTAGTCCACCAAGGATAGGCCGGTGTAGGAACCACCATGGGCCCGGTGAAAGGATCCACCGAGCAGGCGCCATGGGTCTGAGGCCCGACACCTCCACCGAAGGGTGAAATAGCGAACAGATGACTAGTGCCCCTGGAAGTGCTTACCGAAATCCAATGACTGTCGTGGCTGAAACTGATGTCTTGGATAACCTGAGATGCCGCTCGTAAGAAAAATGCTTCGTTTCAGTAAAGGTAGAACCTTACCGCATTTGTAACGCCTCTACAGAGCTTGTAAAGGTGCACGTGCGAGGCCTTTGCATCTGCTGTCGGAGTCAGGCGGAACACATTCAGGTTGTGGCCGTACACGGACGCCGTAACGAGAAGCGTTCCACTCGGATCGAAACAAAGTGCAGATATCGGGCTGGAATGCGCACGGAATTGCGCGATGATTTTGTTCTCTACGTAATCCCGCACAATCACCTGTTAAAAACTTTTAACCATCAGCCCAAGGAAAGAGGAAAGGCAGAAACAGAGAAGAATATAACTTACAGTTCCCGCGTACTCGGTTTCAGTACTAGCTCCATTACTTGCACCCTCCGGCAACAAGTCGGAGCAGTACTTGGACAAAGTCTTGTATCCCATATCACCAAGTGTCATGATCCCCGCTGCCAACTGCTTGCTCGACTCCATAGCATAGTGAGCAACCAGGCCACCACTCGCAGGTGACGTAGACGGGCTGATCCCCGGGGATATCAGGTGCTGCGGGGAAACGCGACCAACGGAGGACATAAACGGTTGGTTGGCTGGGTAAGCCATCCACCTGGGACCGAGCGCCAAGGCTCCATATCCAGCGTTGGCTGCTCCCAGCCCAGTACTAGGCATACTATAAGTCAACACACTGACAATAGTCTGAAGGGTGTCGGCGTCGTAGCCATAGATCTGGAAGACAAAGTAAAAGCACGGCACTGTAAGAGAAAAGGAAAGCTAACAAAGCCAGGTTGCGTACCTGGTTGGCGAGAGCAACGGCAATCAGGCGTCGGCTGCACCGAACAGCATAAATACCAGTCCGGAAGCGCAGCTCCTTGACGTAGTTGTGCGTCCTCAAAGAATAGAAGCGAACTACGGTTGGAACGAAATGCGGGTGCACGGCCCTCACTGTTCCGTTGCCGCCAGAGTTCCCCCTAGCGTAGTCCCCCGTAACAACCAGCAGTAGAGGCTCCACATCCTTGAGTTCTCCAGCTTGACTTTCGGTTAATGGCTTGAGCCGCAGGAATGCAGCACGTCCATCGCGTTTTGATACGATGTCTCTTACGCTGCCGGCATCTTCCAGGTCCCAGACTTGAAAACCGTGGAGATACGTGAGTAACAACACATGACGAAACAGGCCGGGGCCAACTTCCAGAGTGTCCAGCGAGGCCCATTGCACCTGCGGCAAGATTCCAAAGAAACGTAAGTAAAATAACGCAGGAAAAAGAAGAGCATGACAGCAAACTCTATCTGCAAGAACAAGAAAACAAGGACGTAAATGCAAGCGTAAACCCACGTGTCAAAGGCAATCCCCTTGAGAAGATATGATCTTTTCACGAGCCCCAAACAAAGCATAAGACCAGAGAAACAATTCACTTTGGAACAAAAGCAAAAAATAAAATCGCAAGATCAAAGAGAAAAATCAAAGTACCTGTTCTCGGTGCTTGTCCTCCTCGTGAGAGGCTGTAGAAGTTACCGAAGAGCTCGCGGTGCGTACAGTAGCAGCGATATTCCCAGCAGAAACGCTACGCAGGTAGCTGGAGATCGCTCTCCAGGTGAATTTGCTGCTACCATTCCGTGCTACCCCAAAGCGGGGGCTTCTCGAGCTGGCATCGTTTCTCATCCCCTCGAAAATCTCCTCTTCTTGCATAACCCACTTGGATTGCCGCTATGCGTCCATAATTCACACTAAGAACCAAAAAAAGAGGCCTCGCTATATCAATCCCACCCAGCAAATTCCCCAATGAATGATTTTTTCTACGCGCGCTCCTCACCAAATTCCTCTATCCTGTCCCTCGCTTGTATTCACAGCCCAGCTCGAAAAAAGTCCCGCTTCGCAAGCTAGCCCGAGCAAAAAGCTGTGGCCACCACCGAAACCCTTGCGCGCACTCAAGCTAGACACAGCCAGGAGCCGTGCCAGAATTTGAGACCTAGCGTCTACTCCACCGCTGGAATCGATCGATCCGGCGACCCTAAAACCCCAAGAATTTCTTGTCTAGAAAACTCGCCAAGGCGCCAGCGCCTTGCCCCGCCGCGAGCTCACCTCGCCATCGCCATTTCCCGGATTGCCCTAATCGACTCTTTCTCCGTCCTTGTCTTCTTTCCTCGTCTCTCTCATCGTTTCTCCGTCCCTTAAATACCATGTGATCGTGACGGGCGTAAGGCTGGGATATTCCGTTCTCTGGTGGGATATTCCGTCGCCCATGATCGCATTGACCAAGGCCATCGCCGCGCTCGCGCGAGATGGGCGAGTGGAGGACGCGACCAAGCTCTTCGATTCCATGGCGGAGCGCGATCTAGTGGCCTGGAATGCGATCCTCGGCGCCCACGCTCGCTCCGGCGATCTGGGAGCCACGGCAAAGATCTTCCGGGAAATGCCGCAGCGGGATATCGTGTCGTGGACGACAACGATGGCGGCGTACGCGCGGCGTGGCCTGCTCGACCACGCCTCGGCGCTCTTCGATCGGATGCCGCTCCACGACCTCGCGTCCACGAATGCGATGATCGCGGCGCTCGCGCGCGCAGGGGAGATCCTCGCGGCGGAGGAGCTCTTCGATTCAATGCCCGTCCGGGATCTCGCGTCGTGGGGCGCGATGCTGGATGGCTATGCGCGAGCTTCGCGATCGATCCAAGCAGGGGAATTTTTCCATCGCGGCATGCCGGAGTGGGATCTCGTGTCCATGACAGTGATGATCAATCTCTATGCACAGTTGCGGCATTTCGACGCGATCCAGCGCTTGCTGGATCGAGTTCCGATGGAGGGTCTCTATCTCTGGAACTCACTTCTCTCGATCTATGCCCGGGAGGAAGATCTCGCCAAAGCGAGAGAGGTTTTCGATCGAATGCCACAGAGGGACATAGTTTCTTGGAACTCTCTCCTCTCGGCACATGCCAACTCTCGGAATTTTGGAGGAGATGGGGATGATCCCGAGCTCCTCTTCGATCAAATGCCGCAGCACAACCTCATCTCCTGGACGATCCTCCTCACTTCCCACGCCAATCGCGGCGCCCTCACAGCGGCATTCCGCTGCTTCGATCGCATCCCACAGGAGCCCTCGATCGTGTGCTGGAACGCGCTCATCACTGCGTGCCTGCGCAGCGCCCAGCCCCATTTCGCCCGCCAGATCTTCGATCGAATGCCCGAGCGCGATCTCTCCTCCTGGAACATCATGCTCTCGGTGCTCGCGGTGCTCGATTCCTTCACAATCGCGGAGATTCGGGAGTTTTTCTTCCATCGAATGCCCGCCCACGATCTCGCCTCCTGGAACGCGATGCTCAAAGCGTGTGTTCTTAGAGGGAATCTTTCCGAGGCGTCTCGAATCTTCTCCGCCATTCCTCTCAAGAGCCTTGCCTGCTACACCACATTGCTTGCGGCGAATGCACAGAGCGGCCATGTCCACGTGGCAGAGAAGATTCTCGAGAATATGCCGGAAATAGACCTCGCGGCATCAACTGCCATGCTCACTGCCTATGCCCAAAACGGGCAACTTGAAAATGCTAGAATTCTTTTCCAGAATCTTAAGGATAGAGATCTTCTGGTCTGGAACGCGATCCTGGCCGCTCATCGTTACGACATTTTAGAGTGCCAACGCATCTTTGACGAGATGCCGGAATACAACGCTGCCTCTTGTATTACGCTTCTTACGGCATATGCCGAAGCCCGGAATCTGGAAATTGCCCAGCAGATTTTCAGGCACATTCCAGAACAAAACCTCGATACATGGAATGGAATGCTTTCATCGTACGCACGGAATGCCAAGCTTGTGTGTTCAAGCCGTTTTCTCAATCATATTCCGGAGAGAAATCACGTGTCGTGGACAATTGGAATAACAGCATTTGCTCAGTTTGGGCATCCAGATGAGGCATTTGCTATGTTCTCGGCGATGGTCATGGACGATATCACCCCGGATGAGTCGTGCTTTGTCTCTCTCCTTGTGGCGAGCACCTTTGCAGGGAAACTTTCTTGCGGGAAATCGGTTTTTGTCTCCATGATACTAGACTTTGGTATTTCTCCAACCAAGAGCCACTATGGCTGCCTCGTTGATCTTCTTGCTCGTGGCGGCTACTTGGAAGATGCGGCCAATCTCATTGCTGACATGCCCTTCATCCCGAGTAGATCTGAGTGGACGATCCTGCTGCGGGCACGAATGATTCGAAGCATTGATGAAAAATGGGGATTGAGTTCCAGGAACAGGGGCCAACTCAAAAGGGACTCAGGTGCAATGCCAGGTTGAGGCATTAGGAAGAGGGAGATCTTTCTATCACCTTTCGAGTTGCACGCTATTGACGCGGAGCTGAAATGAAGAAATCCCACGCTCAAGATTCTTCAATCCCAAGGAGACGAGGATCTACGTGTCTAACCATTTTGGAACTTGGGCGGAAGGAGAGACCAGGTTTTCGAGGCCGCAACTGTGAAGGGATGTTGCAAATTTTGTTGGTGAATGCGCAAAGTGCCAACGCTCAAGCATCCAAGAAGGAATTACTCCATACTTCATTGTGGAGTCAGGAAGGGCATGCTGCAGTTTGGATAAGCACACTTATACCTTTCCAGGAAGCGGTACAGCTTTTCATTAAGATTGTAGGCACGAAGCTCAAGCTTTTTACAGACATGCTCAGGATTTATTCTCCTGAGGATGCTATTTTTTTTCGTAGACTACATAGATTTCAAGTGTAACAAGACAGGTACATCACCTTGATCGAGTAAAATAACATGAATGTGAATGAGTGCTGTGAGTATTTCGCCGAAAAGGGAAGCTCATATTGATTTTATGCCACGAATAAACTTTATTCGCCAAAAAGCGGCATGCAAATTGACAAACGCGTGCAAGACGAGGTTTCCCAAAGAATTTATGAGAAATATGAGTATGCTAAGATCTGGCGGAACCGGGTTTCAACTGGCAACATCCTTCTCGCGGCGCCAACGAAGGCATTCAAGTACAACGCGCTTGAGTGGATTGTCAGCTACGAGGACTACCGGGGCATGCCGATGGTACGTGGCGTTGGCACCAACAGGAAGGGCTCTTCTTTCTCCAAGATACTCTACGCGACTTGATGAGCGGCAGGCTTTTCCTCAAAGTCTCTGCTAACACAATCTTTGACGATGATCTCTGGGACACGCTTGGTGTCCAGGGGATGGTCGCCAAGGATGCTGCCGAATGCGATATAAGAGACTTTGGTGGCACATTGGAGATAGTGCTGCTCAAGGCAGAACCTAGTGATGCCCATTCCCAGGTATGGCGACCTTCACTGTTTTCTAGCAATGGCTAATTTGACTCACTTACAGATTGGTTCCAGCGACACCATCCACCAAACTGTTCCAAGCTCTAACCAAGCTGTTCCAAGCTCTAACCAAGTTGTTCAAAGCTTTATCCAAGCTGTTGTAACTGCAAATGTGGACTTGGTAAGTGTTATGCTTTTGATAACTTTTCCTTGTGTTCACGTAAACAAGGAAAATAAGGTGGCACCCAAGGTGCAAAGTGTTCGATGTGGAGATAAAGTGTTAACTTCCAATGTCTGCGAATGACTTAATTCTTTGGGCTACCCATGCATCCATTTGCATGTTTCTAGGTGAGTTGTTTCTCATGGTTTTTATTCTTTTTTCCTGTCTTCTTCTCTTTAGAGCGTTATCTCGTTAGCTTAAGAAGGCTGTCGTCGGAGCTTCAAAAACTTCAAAAAGATCCAGCTTTTAGCGCTGATGTTATGGTAGGCTGTTAGTTGTTTTTGATTGTTTGGTGATCGGTTAAATTTTGCAGGGAACTTTAACAAAGCTTCAGTCTTTGAATCTTTTAGATGCAAATTGTGTACATGATGCATGAAAAGTAGCATCAGGGTTACTTGTGGTGTTTTCTCTACCATACAGATCGTCTTTTCCAAGTGAGTTCTGTTTGTTTGAATTATAATTTTATTTTGTTTTTATAGTGGCAAATTTTGTAGAAATTGATGATTACTTAACTCGTTATTCTCATCATTCATTGTAAGTTATCATTTTTCTTATTTTGTTTTTATAAATTATTAACTTTTATTATAGACAAAAGGACTTGGCTAAAGATATATCTTTAGCCAATGAGTTGACTATTATATATCCAGATGGAGCATATAACCTTCTATCCAAATATTTTTGTGCCACAGTCGCTGTTGTGAAAGCCACAGCAACAAGGAAAAATATAAATTTCACTTGTATGGATCAAGGGAACTACTTATTAAACTAATTCAAATAAAATTAGTACCAGCACTGGTTTGTAAAAATGAAAGAGAATGTATTATTTTATGGCAATAAATTCACCAAAACATTGTAGTTACATTTTCACATCTTTACATTTTACAGTTGGGATGTTAATTAGTTCTTTTTTAGTTCTAGTATACTACTAGGCATTCTTATTTCTATTATAAAATTATTAAATTATAAAGATGTTTGTAATTTATAAACTTTTATAAACTCAAAGTAAACATCTATTGTCAAATTCCTCACCTCATACATCACAAATTATAACATGGATTAGCATGTGTTTCTTATGAAGAAGAGAGTCAAAAGTTGCATGAGTATCTCCCACAATATAAAAACACCCACATGAGCTATAGAATTTGAAGAAAAGAAAGACAAGAGTAAGGGGGTGATAATTTTGGTTCAAAAGCCCTTTCCTTTTCAATTTTATTTTCTTAAAATCAACAGAGTCTATTCTTTAGCTAAGGAACTTCTACAGCTAAGTAACAAAGGTTC
Source organism: Selaginella moellendorffii (assembly GCF_000143415.4). Taxonomy (NCBI): domain Eukaryota; kingdom Viridiplantae; phylum Streptophyta; class Lycopodiopsida; order Selaginellales; family Selaginellaceae; genus Selaginella; species Selaginella moellendorffii. Next base: position 1,329,747 of record NW_003314292.1, on the reverse strand, counting down.
CAAAAAAAAAACTCATCTATTTAACCTAAGGAATCATTTTTATTTTACTCCTTTGATTGTCATATTTTCTGCTTATAGAGGAATGTTACTTAGAATGAGCTTGACAAGTGAGGATCAAAAAGGCTTTGACCTAGAGCTTTGTGAATGGGACAATTAAAACAATTGTCTTCAACAGGCGTGGGAGCTTTGGTTTCAGGTTGAGCGTCAAAGGCAAATTATTTCATCCTTGTCTTTCACTTCCCAAAAAGCTTGATTTTGAGGGCATGGTTCCCACAGGCATTTGCCACAGCTTTGAGATCTTGGTGCATGACATGATTTCCACAATATATTTTCTTGTGATGGATTATCAACAGCTTGGCTCTAGAACCTTGAAGGACTCTAATACATCCTAGGACAATTGTGGCACTTTACTGTTACTTGCACAACAACACAAGGGTGAGTTGACATCAACAACATTCACAAAACGACTCAATGCATATAGCTGATCCCTAGCTTCAATCTTCATCTCAAGTGGTGGTCACCTCCATAGTTCTCTTATCAAAGATGTTAGTTGCTCCAAGAAATCAAGGTGGTGAGTGTAATATTGTCGATTTCTTTCATGTGGACTAGACCATGGGCTGCACTTGGCTTCTCTACCTTTCAGACACAGACTCTAAGACTCTTAAGTATTAGAAAACCAAGTAAATCTACCTCACCACCTTTGCCACAACAATACAGTGATGACTTTAGTATGGTAGTGACTTGTCAACTGCTTAAGGAGAACCCCACGGAACTTGCCACAACCTTTGTCTAGTATTTTAGATGCACTGATGCTAACTAGGATGTGGACGATCACGAAATGGGAGTCTAACAATCCCTAGAGACAGCAGAACAAGCTCAAATCTTTTTGATCTAGTAGTTATTGAGGATGAGGTGTATATTAAGAATCTCCCATCAATCAGCCATCAATTCAACATCCTGTTTGCAATGAAAGAGGAAGCAAAGAAAGATACCACCTCATTCATACTTGACTCTTCCCCATCTTGTACCATCTAGGATGGTCCAAAGTCCATTCCACATGGCAGAGCATGGTTAGGCCCTGTTTTTTTAACCTTGTCAATGTGCCCACATGGCAGCTCCCAAGCCTTTCTAGCAGCAAGGATGCTAATTCATAGCCACTCGTAAATGCTCCATATAGTAGTGTTATAAATTCTTCTATGCTCTAAAGCTTTTGGATTGGGCTTCCATACTCCTCTAGTGCCTAGGCATATTGAGAACATGAACCATCTACAATCATAAATATATCCTCTTCTAGCTCTTTTATGCTTGAGATATATGTGTAAGCAACCAAAGAGAACGACTTGAGAGACGGTCCATGGGGTTCAAATATAGAGGGAAAGGGCCCATGAATAAGAGTGCACCCCCTTTTCCAATCGGTTAAGGGTCTTGGGATATTTGGGGTTAAGCGTCCTTGGGTTTGAATAGTACTGGGCTGGGTGACCTCCCAGGAAGTCCAAACTTAGGAGCTTACATTTGGTATCAGAGAGGGTTTCGGGTCCGACTCTGTTGGTTGGCTAGGGGAATCACACCACATGTTGATTGACATCTGGCTGGTCCAGTTTGCTCCCGCTGGGCTCGACCCGAGGGGTAGGGTGTAAAGAGAGCGGGGCTCTCGGGAGAGCTGCGGCTCTCAGCTTCCGTTCACGAGGGCGTGAATTTGCAGGGAAGCGTGGTAGATTGTAAGCAACCAAAGAGAACGACTTGAGAGACGGTCCATGGGGTTCAAATATAGAGGGAAAGGGCCCATGAATAAGAGTGCACCCCCTTTTCCAATCTGTTAAGGGTCTTTTGGGGTTAAGCGTCCTTGGGTTTGAATAGTACTGGGCTGGGTGACCTCCCAGGAAGCCCAAACTTAGGAGCTTACAATATGATCATGGGATGATATTTAAATATAATGTTACCAAATTTAGATACTTTAAATAGAAACATCACTTTTCATTTGAGAAGAGAAACAAAAAATATACAAGAAGGTATGTACCTAAGAAAAATGTTTGATAAAGAATGAAAAAGAAGACCTTTCCAATGTTTAGAAGATTGCCGAAGAGACAAAAACATAAGTAACTCATAAGCTCCACCTGTTCGAAGTTAGAAGTTAAAACACAAGCAGCAAATCCATTTTCTTACTTGGACTGGATTGGGTATGATCAGCAGCATCAACACTACTGCTGCCACCAAATAAGACTAGCCACTTGTAAAGTTGCTTCGATTCTCTACTCTGACTTCCTTGACCAATTCTAGCCTGGAAAACAACTTGGGCGAAGAACAAAGAAGCAATGCCTGGAAACCAAAACACTTGCGCTTTGTTGTGAGGATGCTACATTAGTTTCTCATCAAAAATAGGAGGAGCGATTCCAATCCTGACCTCGAACATCAAACGCTTCTCTTCATCCTCCAGTGGAGGAATCACTCATTTGGTCAATTGAGAATCCATAATGATGCACGACGAAGTTTGCAAAATGAGGCATGCAGCGAACTTCACCTAGAACATAACACTGAAAAAATAATTTGAGGAAGAAAACCAGCTTACTGTCGATCTTGGAGACCTTGCAAATTCCCTCTTGAACTTGTTTTCCTTGTGACACTTAAGAGGCTCTTGGAACAAATCCAAGAATGGCCCTGTTGTGTTCCTAACCTTCCCAAATCCCAAAGCTATCCAGCTCCGACCGAAGAAATTCTCCTTTCTTGCGGAGTGCTCAATCTCGTCAACTTCTCCCCGATTTTGAGGAATGCGAGGCAAATTTTTGTGGGAGCTTTCACCAGCCGATTAATTACCAGGGGCTATACATGCAAAGCGTCCCAGATGGTGGAAGAAACTCTTGCTGGACGACTTGGACTGAGAGGACGAGATTGGACGCATGATGCTTGACGGATGACGAGGAGATTAAATCCTGGAAGCAGAGAGTTGATGCCATCAACAAGCTCAGTGAAAGATGGGAAAAATCCAGGGACAAAGCGAGTGAAAATCCGCTTCCAATCGCTTCGAAACTCTGGTTGAATCCACGAATTTCTGGCTCAGCACAAATCTAAAAATATTTCAGTAAACCGGTTAAGTTGCTGAAAACCTTTTTTTAATCTTAAGAAAGAATATTTGGCGAAAAAGTAGTATGTCCATTTTTTTTTGTAAAGAAGGAGAGCAGACCGGAGATGGTGGCAGTGGACGTTGAGCGGTATGTTCAGCTAAAGCGCATGATCAACGACTTGGCGATCGAGGCTGGTAACAATAGGAGCATCCGGGTGAAACAATACGATAGTTTCAACTTTGCGGACTATGATCACTGGGCCGAGACCAACAACAAGAGGGCGCTCAGGCCGGACTGCCATTACATGGAGGACGAGATGGCGTTGGATCCTCCCCATGCCGACCGGATCACGCGGATGGTGGCCATGGCGCTCCAGCAAGAGAAGGAAGAGAACAGGAGGCAACTGGCTAAGGAGGTGAACTACTTCACAAGGCAACTGGCGCTTCAGCATCAACAAGCCGGGCCGCCGAGCAAAAGAGCTCGCCACTGATCGTCGAATCATCCCCTGGAGGGATGATCGAGAACAATCTTGTATCACAAAACAAAACTTGTGAACAAACTACCAAGGAGCAAAAACTTTGTTGTTTGTACTTCACATACGAAGTGCAAATGTGATTGTGTACATGGCAATGAAGAGATCTTTCCAATTTCTAGGAGCTTTAGTGGCGTTCCTCGCGGAATATGGCCGTGAGTCATTTGGATCTTCCTTTAGCTAATAAGCCCTAGCTAGAGCTACGTTACGAGCGAAGGAATTGTTAGCTGCCAGGGTATGCCGTATTATTGGTGCAAAGAAAATGTGTAGAAGTGCTCCAGTGACCTTGGAGGGCACTCAATTGCTAGATATGGAAGAGAGATTAGGACAGAGATTAGGGAATTGTGGAAGAGAGGATAAATAACGTGGATGACAGGTTAAGAGCGGTGGAAGACAAGCTTGAACACATTTTAGGCTGCCAGATGAGACGGGAAATTGAACGCAAGTCATGGCAAAGTCTATACCGATGAAGATACTTCCTCGGGCAACAAAGTTCTGAATTCAACCTCGGTGTCATCGACTGCTGACCGTGATTCCTCCGCCAAGAAACGAAGAAAGATCAGGAGCGACCTCGAGCATACATGGTTATGACTGTTCCTCTTCTTGCCGTGCGAGAGCCTGTTTCCGAAGACGAGCTAGATGGTGCTTGGCATTCGCAAGGCTTTAAAGGCCTTACATGGGCTCGTCCACCTTTGGGAGCTTATAGTTTTATGTGGCTGTGCAGGCTTCATTCGTCCAGCTAATGTCTTGTATGACTACGAGCGAAGAAAGTACGTATTGGATGATCGAAAGGCGTGTGCACAGCGGGGATGGAAAATGCTGGGACGAGGGAATTCTCTAAGCAGAAGGCAACGGGGGAATTCCCTCGTACAGGTACACGACGAGGTCGGACCTCTACCTGGTGGGACTCTTGATGCATAAGCATTATCCTCGACTTCTAACCAGTCAGGCCTCTCGGACATCGTATCACTGTGGAAGGTGTTTTCGCGTAGTATCATCTATAGAAACGAAGAACACACTCGATACCTGGAAGGTGGTGAAGTTTTGACTGATGCTGTGGACTTTTTTTAATATTTCCAGGTGCAAAGCCATTCAAGCAAGTCTCCAAGGTTGCCTCTAGAATGGAGCAAAGATCACGAAATGGAAAGCGACGGCTACTGGAAAGATACGAGCATTTTCTTTCCTCGTACGTGAATGCTGTTGGCTCCAACCGACGGCGCAGGATAATTCATCATTGGGACGTACTAGTAGACCGGACGCTCTCTCAGCGAGGTTTTTCCTTCAGCAAGCAAGAAGAAGAGCGAGAGCGCAGCTATGGAGTCGAGCGGCGGCGAAGAAGCTTATCCATCTGGTCAGAGCTTTCCTTCTCGCTCTTTTTCTCTCTCTTCGTTTCTTAGATTTGTTCAAGCGTATCTTCGCAGGTTCTTGCGAGGGAGACAGTCCTGTGCCGAGTTACATCCCCTCCAATCGGCAGCGGCAGCGGCGGAATCGCGAGGAGCTGCCCAGTTCGCACGAAGCGCTCCAAGCCGCGCAGGAGTACCAGCAACATCTCGCAAGGAAGAGTCGCAGGACCATTAAAGTCTTGAACCAGTGCTGTGTGAGCGGCACATACGTTATGGTAAGCGAAGAACAAGCTCGAGGTTTATGCTTCGCCATCTTTGTCTTTTTTCCCTTTGATATCTTCACAAAGAACTTTCTGCAGACTCTTCCTTCGAAATAATGCAAGAAGATGATGCCGCACGGGAGAGCCGAGGTGATCGTCCGCGACCGGAGTGGTCACCAGTGGAGGATGAGATGGAACTGGACGATCCAGCCAGTGATTGGTGCCGGGCCTTCTGCGTCCATCACGAACTCGTCAAGGGAGACGTGCTCGTCTTCCAAAAGGAGAACTCCTCCTCCAAGATGATCACGGTCCGCGTCGAGATCTTCAAGAGCCGCAAGCTGGTCAAATCCAGTGATCGCGCCAACCCCGCCAGCATAGTGTTGCTCCCGCCAAAGAACCAGACGAAGAACTCGGCGGGGTAGCCACCGGAGGAGACGTCCACGACTACGACGTCTTCGAGCGCAATCCCAAGAGGACGAGGGGGCTCCTGAGGAGAGAATGGGTGAAGAACTCACACTCGTGCAACCAGGAGGCGGCGGGCGAGGAGGAGGAGGGAGCGGCAGAAGGGATGCGAGGCGGAGAAGAGAACTTGGCGCTGGTGCTCAAAAAGACGAGGTCGGCAGCCCGAGTCCGAGGAGCTCGGGATGAGCTTCAAGAGCTGAGGAAGATCCTCAATTTCCTCTCTACGATGCCCACTCGACCAGCTCAAATTTTAAAACGAGTGGCATATTCGCACGCATCTTAGGGCTTAGGGGTTTTAGGGTTTCCCCTTTCTTCCTTCTTCGCCATGCCTCTGTATGATGTGTTCGTGATCTTCAAGCCGCTGGTGGAGAGGAAGGTGATGACCGACATTCTGGTGCGCATTGGGCACAAGGTATACCAGCAAAAGGGCGTCGTCACCGATGTCAAGTACTTCGGCCGCCAGTTCCTGGCATACGACATCAAGAAGCGCGATGGGCGTCACTACGAGGTCAGCATTTTTGCTTCTCCCCTCCTCTTTCGCTTCGTTTCCGGGGATTTCGTTCTCTTCTCTTCGAGTTCTTTCATCGTGTTTTCAATGCCTTCTTTTTCTATAAGCGAGCTTACGCTTTTCATGTTTTGGGCCTTGTTTCGTGCTTGACGAACCAGGGGCACCTCATGCAAATGACGGTCATGGCAGCCACCGCCTTCAACGAGCAGCTCCAGTACTTGAACAACGACGAGCGGCTGCTGCGATGGCTACTCATCAAAAACAGGGGTACCAAATGGATGGATGCGCTGCAGGGCAAGCTCCCCTCGGTGGACGTCCAAGACGAGGACCTCTTCCGGGCCCGGTGACAAGCCTTCTACGCTACCCCCGTACTACATAAAAACAAAAAAATTGTTTATTCGGTTGAGAAACGAAGATGGTTCAGCGGTTTGTTCATCTCAAGCGTATTTGGCTGACACTAGGAGCATCTGGGTGAAACAATATGATAAATTCGCGGACTGATCACTGGGCCGAGATCAACAATGCTCAGGCCGCGAATCCTCCGAGGTGGCGAGGTAAACGACTACACACGGTAATTAGCGCTCCGGCACGGCAACAAGTGGAGCAAGAGAGCTTGCCACTGACTCATCTGCTGGGGAATCGGAAACAATGTTGTATTATAAAAGACAATTAGGATATGTAAGCATATTTCTTCAGGGTAAACAGATAAAAGGGAATGTTATTTTGAAAAAATTAGAGTGCTCTAAATAGATGTTAAAAAAGTTAAAGGAAAAAATAAATTTTAATAATCTACTGTTTCTTTTTTACTAAAAAAAATACTTTTAGAATATTCTTATGTGACAATCTGTTTATATATTTGTTTTTATTTTTTATTTTTTAGGTTTATATATTTAAAGTTTCACAAGCAAAGTGAGTGTTTGGAATATGAAAAGGGAATACAAAAAATGTGCATATCAATTAACCCAAAAACTTTAGTTTATATACAGGAGCGAGTGGTTCGGATTGAAACCAATCCGACAGCTACTAAAATCCCACTATGCTAATATTAATATATGGCATTGTAATTGTACACTTGGCCCTCATATCATCCCCTCCTTTTGGAATAATGGAAGACTATTAAGGTGCTTTCGTAGACGGGCCAGGATCTGGAGGAACATCAAGAGGAGGCATTGGCGGATATGTAAGTGGTATTAACTGTTTCTGATCCCTTTGTATAAAGTGTTTCAACCACTGCACATGCACAATCTCTGGAGGATCAGTCTGCTGGACATCATGCTAAACCTCATAAACTTGTGGTCCAACTTTCTGTAACACCTGATACGGTCCTTTCCACTGCACAAACAGCCCTTTAGATGGGGAAAACAAACTAACACCAAATCATCTATTTTGTACTTTGCAGGTGGATGATGATAAGAGTTGTAGTGTTGTTGTTATCCCATTTGTATGCGACTTAAGTGTTAAGTAGACTCTGCTTGGACAAGTGGAAGAATGCTCGTCAAATACTAATCCTATGACCTAGCATCAACAGTTCGTGGCAATCGCGAAGGTAAACCTAACTCCGTTGGTAATATTGGATCATAACCATATAAGAGTTTATATGGTGAAGCACCAACAGAACTTTGCACCCTTGTGACATATGCATACCGAAAAGACAACAAATAACCATCCCAATCCAAATGCTGAAAGTTCATATACTTCGCAATCATCCCTTTGAATGTCTGAACGAACTGTTCCACTAGACCGTCTGATTGTGGATGATAAGCACTCGTGAAAGTGTGGCATATCCCCAACCAAAACGTCAAAATATGAAATGCTTCAACCATAAATGCAAGACCATTATCCAAAAGAATCCGCTTTGGACAAGAATGCTGGAACACCACTCGATTGAGGAGGAAGTATCTAACAACAGTTGTAAAGGCGCTAGCAAAAGCACCAACTTCTACCCAACGAGTCAAGTAGTCAGAAGCAATAATAATTACTCATTGCTAGTAGTTAACCATGGAGAAGGTCCTATAAGATCAAATGCCACCAACTCAAACGGATAGGAAACTACAATTGACTCCAACTGTCCTTCTATAGCACGAGGGGAAGTATTACAAGTTTGGCACCAAACACAGCTACGCGCGTACATACTGGATAATATCACGTTGCATCTCCGACCAATAGAAAGACCAACGCAACTTCTCAGTTACACGACGATGTCCCATATGCCCCCTAGAATAGGAGAATCATGATAGGCATGGAGAAACTGCGGAATAAAGACAGAAAGCACCACCAGCCGTAAATGATCATTAAGATCTATCCCCACAAAATAAAGAAGGTTGTCTTCAAGGCAATTTTGAGAATGTAAATGCCAGAAAGGCAAGTCATCAGCAAGTGATGCAAGATTCTCAAACCCATCTTGAAGCCTTCGAATCCACAGCTTAATCTTTTGAGCCTCTCAAACCTCATCAAAAGAAGGTAGATTTTGCTTTACGCCTTATGGACACTAAACGTTAAGTACAATAACCGCCGACGGCACAAAATCCTCATCTAGAAAATCCAAAGATGCTAGAATAATAGGCTTGTTAGAAATATGAGAAAAGAGTGGAGAAGGAAGAGGAGCTCAAGAAAGGGCATCAGCATCAGCCATAAAGATGAACAACATTAAAATCATACATCTAAAACTTCAAAACCTATCGAGCAGTATGACCAACTAGGTTCTTCCACTTCAATAATGAATAACAGCAGCATGGTCACCTTCAAGTAACGTCCAAGAACCATGTAGATATGTATGAAGTTTACTAAACACTCCTTCTCTATTGTGGAGTAGTTCATCTCCGCTGGTTGTAATGTATGGCTTATATATGCAATGGGATGGCGTTAATTAAGCACACTCGAGCTCTCTTGCATCAACACACCTCCAAAACCAATGTCAAAAGCATCCATGTGCAAAATAAAAGGTCGAGTATAGTCAGGATATGCCAAAACCAGAGGAGTCATCAATAGCTCTTTGAGATCCACGAGTGCCCGCTCACAATTTGAAGACCAGATGACATTGATGACTTCAACAACGCTCGCAACAGTGTAGTGTGATAAAAAAAATGATCCACAAAACAACCGAGATATTGCATTTTGCCCAAGAAGCACTGCTATAGTGCACCTTATCTCTCTCCCTTTAAGCCAACTAGAAAAGGGGCAATTGCTTGATGAGAGAGCCTTTAGTGGCTATTTTATCCCCATTTATCCCCAAGGTTCTAAGGATCTATGATGACAGTATATCCAAATCTTATCCGATGATCACATGCGCTATAACTACATATCATTCACACATTTCGGAGTAAGGAACTTTAGAACAGCCACAAGTTTATCAGAATCAACTTGCAAACCCTCACAAGAAATACGATACCCAAGATAAGTTGTGTCCTTGGACCCAAACATGCATTTTGACCGCTTCAGCTTTAAACTAACATCGTGTAACCGATCCAACACTTTACAAACATCATGAACGTGCTCCTCCTACGTCCCCTCTGAGTGGATTAAGACATCATCAATGAAGTCAGCAGTCACCTCCGGCATATAATATTAGAGCAAATAACATAGCTATCCACTATAAGACTATGATACGAGTGGATAAAGACATTGACATCTCTAAAAGGGAGGGTGAGTGTAATTATATATATTAAACATCCATGCATATATATTTCCTTTTGTGGAGCATCTATTAACCGATTGAAAAAGCTAAAGCCCTAGAAAAGAGAATCTTTTAAATAGGAAGAGTACTTGATATATATTAGTACAACACTTCTTGATTTATATACATATCTTATGATTGCACTTTGATCTCTTTTTGGTTCTAACAAAATATATCATTTTAAATATGGTTCATTTGCAATTAGGGGGTAATAATTAGTTGTACTAATAAAACATACTGTGAACAAACTTCTTAAAAAGGAGGGGAAGAACTTACTTGATAGTGGAGATGAAAGGCACACTAATAGCTTTGGGAATAATTAGACATATATCTTGCTCCTTGTTACACTCGCCATAATCTTGCAAATGCTCCTAGTGCGTTGGCCAGCTTGCTTCCAGCAGGAAGAGCTTCAACTAGGCTATCAAATTTGAAGTTGGACTTTACCCTGGAGGTTTACAAATGAAGGACACTATGCTTTCCTATTTAAGGAAAGAGGAATTGGTAGGTTACCCTATGGAGCAGGGATTGTTGAACCCAAATGGTGAGTATGATCTTGCTGATATCTACAAGAGCTGGAACCTTAGTCGCCACTGGATTATGTGGCGGCAGTTCTTGATGAATCTCATCTGTCATGGCTTCACTGCATATGGGTTTTATATGGCTACCATACGTTGGCCCCCTCAGTTATCCCCTCTGTTAACGGTAGCAGGTTACTTTGCGGCCTGGATCTTGTCAGGTCAGCTTTCTTTTCCTTCTTTTTTTCTGGAGATAACAAGAGCTCCATGCAGGATTTATGCTTTTTCAATTTGGTCGAAAGAAAATTATCACATACGGTTTTCTTGTTGGGGGCATCAGTGGTATTTTTTCCGCATTGATCACGAATCAGTGGGTGGTGCTTCTGCTGGTGGTGATATTATACTGTGGACTTTTCACTCCAGCAGCAATACCTTTGCCTGATGATTGGAACGACGGCGGCGGTTTGGTTGTGTTCATAATGGTCGGTTTCATGAGGTATATGGCTTACGTGGCCGGTATTGTGGCTGCCATCATTGCTCCACCAGTTGGATGGCAAGTTCAAGCCTTTGCACTTGTGGGATCAAGCGCTGCTATTGTCTATGCGATGCTGGTTCACTTCTACTTGTTGGAGTCCCCACTAGAAATTCTAGATGGTTATAATGCTTTAGCAACAATGGATATGGACCAGCTGCTTGCTATTCGACAAGAGAAGGCCATTGAAGCTTTGAGGGTGTTTGCGGAGGCCACAGGGAAGACTCTACCAGAAAATTTGAAGAGCCTCAGGAAAGTTAGTCCGTTGGTGTAATTGGCTTATGTGTGCCTGAACTTTAATATTTTGGTGCCTGAATTCTCATGAATGTAAAAAAATGTTGTGAGCTCTCACCTCGGTTCCACGCGAGTTTTTAAGCTCGTACACATGGTCACCGCTTAGTAATTCACATTTGTTTCGCTCTTTCTTTTTCATTCTGTTTTTAAAGTAGCTACATGATATCACACATAATGTTGTGGTCTCAGCATATGCCCCGAGAGGGCATCTGTTTTGGTTTGGAAACTTGGTCGAGGCTTGGAATCTTCGTAACTCAATAGAGAGCTGCGACGTGGAAGATTACACACAGAGATGCCGTGCACACAGGCACGGGAAAGCTTTTACCGGGCCACTTTACGAAACGTGGTGACATGGAACACCATGGGCGCAGGATATGCCCAAGTAGGGCATCTTGAAAACACCACCGAGCTCTTGCCGCAGTGGAACGAGGTGATCATCGGAACCATCGACTCCCCAATGCCCTGGAGCTCTTACATGGTATGGATCACGGGGTCTCTTCAAGGGATGCCGCTCGTGATCTGGACTAGCCTTCGGCTTCTTGAGCTGCCGTGAGCGCTGAGGGAAACCTGGCGAGCCAGGTGGAGATCTTCGTCGAGGGCAGGATCGCCACGGCACTACGCGACGAAGCGCAATGCGCCTTCCGCGATCCTCGATTCCGACAAGGTCACGCGCGATCGATCCATGAATCCATGAAGATCAATGAGAGCGAAAGAAAACCCAACAGGAGGAACTTATGTGATCCAGACGGGGTCAGTGGAGATGAGACCCACTGCGGGCCTGATGAGTCGTGCCGGAAGCTCTGGGAATTTCTCCATGAACTTGGGCTTTATCACCAGCCAGATATCTTGCTCCTTGTTACGCTCGCCGTAAAGCGCTCCTGCAAATGCTCCTCGTCCAGCGCGTTGGCCAGCAAGAAGAGATACTGCTTCTTCCGGCAACCTTGAAGTCCAGTAGACTTGGAACTTTACTTGACACCTGATTGCCCACTGTTGAAGGATATGGCTCACAAAATTACTGCAACATTGTTGAGCGAGACCGCCACCTCCGCGCCACTCTGTCTCATTCACGCCATGCTTCTACAGAAAAGAGAAGATTGTAAGAGTAAATTCGCAAAGAGAACTCTCCAGACTTCTCCACCACAAGAGAAAACATGTTTTTAAATGAATTCGTCGATCCTGACGGGATTTGGCAGCTGAAGTTGCAAGGTAAGAATATCTCCATTCCATTCTAAAGTAAGAAATCAAACATACGCTTGCTGCGAGCGAAGGGCCACTGTCTTCGTGAGTAGCTAGTTTGGTTGATCTACAATCTGCACATAAGCCATGAGAAAGTTGTGGTCTTTCTTACTTGAGAAAAAAATCTTCAACCTGGCACTGAACTGGAAAATTTCTCAAACTGGTAAGTTATTTTACCAACCAAGCCTGTGATGAATAAGTTTCGAGAAAAATATGAGATAAAGAAAAAGACTTGCGGCGGCTACTGATCATCCAGAGGGTCACTTCTCCCGGTGAAGAATACAGTTGGCCGACATGGCTGGCCCCTGGAATGGTTTGGCTGCTTTATATATCCCTGTTCATCTCCTGTTTCCTGTGTCCAGTTGTTCCACTGCCACTAAGATTGCATTGCGACCAAAAGGACGTCCTGCCAAGAGATCTGAGCGTTGGTTTCGCAGAGTCGTTTCTTCCTCTCAAGATTCTAAACGCAAGGAAGGTGCAAGAAGTTATCTTCACCGCTTCCATGCGCTCTCGAAAAGGTCCAAGGAAGACTGGCTGGAGAGGTTCTTTGTCTTCTCTCCACCGCCGGAGGCTATCGAAAAAGCTCATGGTCAACTTACCAAAACCGCGTGGTTTCTTTTTCATCTCCATCCACTTCACCGAAGCTTTGTGTTCCCTCGTCCTCGTCCTCATTCACCTCACTTCTCAATTTCAAAGCTTCACCTCTACCCTCCCGTCCTCGTCCTCCTCACATCTTCTTTTTCCTTTCTACCATTCTCGTGTGAGATCCTGGCGAAAAAAACTCGTCAGGTACTTCCCCGGGTTTATAGTTGTATGGCCCCCAGAAGAATTTTATGTTTATCGTAGATCCAGTTGATGAGTAGGTTGTCCTGTAACGCATTTAGGAGCAGAATATGCACCATTTTCCCCAGCTCGGCAGGCATCGTTCTTCTTAGCGGTAGTTTTATGAAAGAGTTGAGCGAGAGTTGTTTATCCACCTTCATGTAATCTTTCATGCATATCGCAAGGCATACGAGTTTTAAAACATTAAATAAGAGTTGAGGCACACCTCGTACAGCCATTGCGAGGATGCTGAGGAGACAACTCGTTCTCTTAGATCTTCTGCCAGACATCTTCTTCACCGGCGAGCAGAAGGGAGACTTTGTGCGGGGACCTCTTGTGGATCATGTTGCTCTTGGCTAGGCTTATCAGGAGGAGGTCCAGTTTGATGATGGCTGTTTTCCTGGATCCATATGGAGTAGAATTCTCATGGTTAGAGTAAAGCAAAAGCATAAAGAAATATCTCCAACCCACCCGACTCCATGGTGCGCTCTGCACGTAGAAAAAAACCAAAAGCATCAATCAAACAGTCGCGAGCTGCTGCTCTAGTTTTAAACATCGTTACTTCTTCGTTGTGTTCGATGCTTATGGTACCATCCATACCAGTATTTTCTTCATTTCCTCTTTGATGTGGGACGCTGTGAGCTGCATGAAAGAAAAAACGAACTTAATATATTTATCAATAAGCAGCTTTCCTTGCCTCTTCTTAAATGTGTTAACAGCCGCGTAGAGGGCACTCCTCAAGGAGATTTTGGTAGACCTTGATACGGATTCCCATTCCATGCCCGCAAATGCAAATATGTACAGCTGCTCTTGAATTGGATCCAAGAGTGTTAAGGCAGCAAATGGCAATTGTCTTCTATGAGATACATTGATTTTATTAAGAGTTATTATTCCTTTACTACTTGCTTAGCTTGATGATCTTCATCTTTTCTTCGGTGGGCATCAAAGTTCTAGAGAGTTCCCAGAGTAACAATAGTAACAAGTTATGAAACTAGTTTACTTCCAGAAATAGGAAATTCTTAATTGTTCTCGGAGAGGGATAAGTTGACATCACAAACTTGACTTGACCAGACCAATGGTAACACACTATCTTCATACGGTTTGTCTATTTATTCTCGCACGAGTCGCCCCACCTATCTTCATACGGTTTGTCTATTTATTCTCACCTACAGGCTGCTGGATTTTCTGCCCCAGATCCAGCTTGGGGCTCGAGCAGATTTACGAATCAATAGGTGAATCGGCACATACAGTAAGGCAAGTGAGGATGAAGTCGCTAAAACGCCTGGAATATTTTTCTGTTTTATGATATATTAGTTAGAAAAATCTGGTTTTATAAATTGTTATTTTATAGCAGCCCGAGATAACATGTCAGCCATAATCCTATGATAATGCTCGTTGTTGCAAAATGATGGAAAGTCAATGCTATTTGAGACAAACTTCCTCATGGCAAAATTTAGAGTTCCCAAGTGACTGCACGAAGTGAAAAACCCAGTAAAAGTTGCAGCATCAGGATCGAAACCATATATCAATAGCTCCCGGAAGATTTCAGCACAAAGAGATGCAAAATCTGGAACTCGGGAGCAAGCACACACAAGTGCGTTCCACGATGCCAAATTCTTCTCGGGCATGGTTAAGAATACCTCTATTGCATGCTGGAAAAATCCATTATAAGAGTAAGCCGAGAGTAGCGCATTCCAGGAAGCAATATCTTTCCCAGGCATTGTCTGAAAGATCTCTCGAGCAAATTCAACATCCCCGAGCCTGCCAAAACCGGACAAGACAGTGTTCCAAGAGATGATATCTTGGTCGGGCATTTGAAAGCATAGGATAGCTCTTGCATCTTCAACCTTTCCAGCGTTTGCATAAGCTCCAAGCAACATGTTCCACAGAAAGATGGTCTTGAAAGGTGGCCGTGTGGAATCAAAGGCACACTTGATCTCTTCCAGAGTAGCATTTTGTGCTATAAGTCCCTGTAGCACTGCTCCATACGAGAAAGCATTCTTTTCCGGCATGGAGTTGAGTAACTCTCGAGCCGACTCTCTCGGGAGAAAAGTGAGAGCCACCGTCGAGGAGACCACATTGTGCCTAGGCATTCTCTGGAAAAACAAATCTTTGGCCTGCTCAATAAGGTCGTTGTCTCTTAATCCTGCGAGAAGTGCCGTCCATGAGATCATGTTCGCAAATGGCAGAGATCGAAATGCTTTTTCAGCTTCTTCCATCTCGCCAGCTTCGCCATAAGCCTGAATGATCGAATTCCAGGCAGCCAAGTTCCAAACTGGCATCCTGTTTAGGAGAAATTTCGCCTGATCGAAATGCCCAATCTGAGCATATCCTGCTACCATTGTCACCCACGAAACAATGTCCTTTTCCACCATATAGTCAAACACACTTTCACAAATTTCATGTTTACCTTGGCAAATGTAGGTTGATAGAGTAGAATTCCAAGTTACAATATCCCATTCTGGCATCACTGCTCGAGTCTTCTGAAATTCATGCAAATCATGGGCATAAGCAGAAAGAAGAATGTTCCACGACTTTACGTTCCAAAGTGGCATTTTCTTAAAGACCTCTTGTGCCCGAGCAGCATCGACGACTTGCGAGAAACCGAGAAGGATAGAGTTCCAAGAGATGAGGTCTTTACTTTCCCACGGCATTTCGTCAAACAGCCATTCCATCTTTACCACCATTCCGAGATGCGCATACGTTTGGAGAAGAGCATTCCAAGAATAAGAGTTATGTTCCGGCATGCCGCAATCAAACAATGTTCTCGCCATGTCAACATGCCCAAAACGGGCATATGCCGTCACCATTGCCGTCCAAGACACTATATCTCGCTCGTCCATCTTATCAAAAACCATTTGAGCAGATTCCAATGAACCGAATTGAGAGTAGGCAGTGATCATAACATTCCAACACACGAGATTACGTTCCGGAATCCTGTGATACATCTCTTCTGCCTTATCTAAATGCCCGCTATGGGCATATGCGGTTATCATGGCCGTCCATGAAACCACATTCCGTTTCGGCATGGAGTCAAACACGAGCTTGGCTTGGTCAACTCTGCGTCTCCTGCCATGGCTCGCGATCTGAGCCGTCAACGCCACGAGATTATTTTCCGAAAGGTTGGTGGCGATTTGCCGGTGGAATTCGCAAATGCCGCTACTCCACGTTGGGTCGGTTTTGATCATATGACTTTGTGAAATCTTTTAAAATAGAAAAGGTCGTGTTGCTTTCGATCGATCCAAACAGGCAAAGACACCCGCAGAGAAGAAAAATCTACAAAGCATGTGAGATCGATCGATCAATCGATGGATGGATTGATGGATCAGCACCTGGATGGGAAATTCAAAGCCCGAGAAGAAGTAAAAAAGAAAGAAGGCCAGAAAGAAAATCTTGTTAACTTTGAAGAGGATAGAGAGTCTTCCAGGCAGGCCTGTACGTAGCTAAAGACGTAGGCTTGCCTGGCATTCCATAGTTTAGGGTTCTTCCAGGACTGACACTGAGAGTAAACAAACCAGTCATATCACACACTCGAGCTCGAAAGAGAAAGAAAATTTTCATGACTTGACTACAAATTCAAAAATCACACTTTGAGCGAAAGTTGGAGTGATGATCTTGTCCAAAAACTATCGTCTTACTGGAGTGGATCGCTCGTTTTTTATTCTTTGACACAATCCTCGATTCTTTCCATTCACACCACACATAGACTATAACTTCTTTGTATTCATCTAAGTTTCCTATCCAACAACGATGATCTTCCCACTCGCCAATGCATTTGAGATTGGATTGGATGGATCAGTTCTTGGCATCGATCGAGGCGGTGAGATTGAGCGCCTTGGACAGCAGCTCCGACACCTTGGCGGCCTGGCGATCGATGCGCACCACCGCCTTCTTGGTCTGCGCCGACTCGTCGGTGATCTCGTCGTGCAATCCATCCGTGCACGTCGTGATGTCGGTGAGCGCCGCGCTGAGATTCGTGCGCAGTAGCTCCATCTCCTCCTCCTCCGCGCCGCTGCCGCTTCCGCTGCTACTCTCATTGCCGCTCTTGTTCTTGGCGCCGTGGAGCTTGACGAGAATGGTCATGGAATCGTCCAGCACCTCCTTGGAGTCCTCCGTGAGATCCATGCAATCCGAGAGGAGCGCTTGGGTCTTGGAATCGCTGAGGTGGTCGTCGCGCTGGTATTTCTTCACTGTGATTCGCAGCTTGGAGATGGCCACGCTGCTGGAAACCATCACCTTTCGCAGCCCCTTGGCGTCCGGCGGCGCCGCTTGATCGTTATCGCCGCCGCCATCGTCCCCAGCGGCCACCAGAGTGGAGCTAGAGCACAAGAGCAGCGCCACCGCCGCTGGAAACACGAACCAGATCGAGATTTTTGGCTGCATTGTGTGCCTATCCCTGTCTATCCTATCGAGCGATCGATCGCTCGCTCGCCAAGACCACCACCCTGCTTGAGAAATCGAGTTCACACCTTAGAGATACCGCCGCTTTTCAAGGATCTGGGAGAGTTTGTTCCAAAGACCACTACTTGTTCGCTTCCAAAGCGATCTACATAGAATCAAAGCTCGTAAGCTTCAAGCTTGGATCGATTGGAATGGATGGATGCGTAGAATGAGTGGACCACTCAACCAAGACTCGCCGAGATCGATCTCCCTCACTCGCTCCTTTTCTTGTTTGTCTCTCGCTTTTGGTTCTCGCCAAGGAGGAAGACGAAGAAGAAGAAGAAGGGAAAGGTCTTCTCGAACAACAAAACCACGCCCTCTGGCCACAATGTGGTGTGTACAAACGGACCCACTTCCCAACAAACACGCTCCAGTGGATCCCAGCCGTTGGATCGCCAGGCATGGGAGCTTCTCCCCAAAGTTACTCTGGCTGGAGCGAAATAAAAAAGGTTGAAAGTTTCAGGGGTGAAAAGTTTGCCTTCGTTTCGTTGCCTTTGGTTGCTTGCATGGTTCCTTACTTCCGTTGCAACCACTACTACTATGATAGGGAAGAAAGGTAAGAAAAATGTGATAAGGTGGTGGTGGTAATAATGTTAAAATCTTGCAAGTATGCGATTCCCATCCAGCCATTATAGTTCGTTGGTGGTGGGAGGCTAGTGGGTCTTAAAATTGTTTGGACAGGTCCAAGGTTTGGAACGTGATAGATTGAGTGACAATCTCGTACGGTTCTAACAGAAGCACGCTGTACGGGACCACCTCACAAACAAACGTGGATTAGCATTGACACTGGATTAGTGGAAAGCGTTTTGCAAGTGGCCACGTAGCATCAACACGTGCCGAGCATGCACAGGCGCCACCATAGCTGCCTTCTCTTCGTTTTCTTCATCGCTATCTCTTCTCCATACCTGGGAGGAACATCACCAAGTGGAAGTAGCGCGCGCGCGAGAGAGAGAGAGAGAGAGACGATCAAGGGAGCGTCGAGCGTGGAGAAATTTACCTCTTCAAGGCGAGTTTCGATTTTTTTTTCTGTGTAGCAAGCTATGTCTTCCGCCGGAGGTGAGGAGCGTCAATCCTATGCTGCCGCTGCCAAGAAGCCAGCCAAATTCGAGGATAGTGATAGCCTTGCCTCCGACATAGCCAAGAGGAAGACTGGAGATCCGGGAGCTTACGAGCGAGTGTCGTCGACGAAAGGTCCCAGCTACGAATCCTCGTTGCCAGAGGTTAGTTTTGGATAGTTTTCCTTCCCTGTTCTTGGTTGGGAAAGTGATCGATTCCTCTGTCCCCTTATCTTCCAGGATAAAGAACCTGCTGCCAAAGAACCCCCCTCCGCTGACAAGCTCAAGAAGCCACTGATCATTACTGGCGTTGTTCTCGCTCTAGTGGGTGCGTTCATTGCGCTGGTTGTCAAGTCCTCCAAGGATGAAACCAGCAGCAGCACTAACAGTGACACTAGCCGAGTCGATTGATTTTTAAATGGATGATGTCCTCTCTGCATCACCTTAAGCTGTGTACAAAGTTGCCTTCGCTCTGACAGCATCCAGTATGTCACTCGATTGCTGTCGGCCATGCCCGACTTCCCAGTATCATACTTTCATGTTCTGTTTTCTTCGCATTCCATTTCGTCTTCCTCTACAGTAATATAAGTTAGTGCGCCATCGAAAACTCGTCAGACTAGCTACTTACCTCCACTCCAAGCGCTCCCAGCGCGACTGGTTAAATCCAACTGTAAGACTCAAAGTTAGTTTCTAAGAACTACAAACCGTAGTAGAATACACACCTGTTTGTTCAAACTGTAGAAAAGAAAAGTCTGTCCTGACCACCACCGTGTCCGTGCGTGGCTTGAATGCGCGTTTCCAGAAAGATTTCCATACAAAGGCCCGTGCCAGATGGGACGATCTAAAAAGTCAGAAAAATGAAAAGACACAAATCCACAAAAAGCCATGGCAGAAGCGGGAACCTTGCAATGGCAGAAGCGGGAACCTTGCAAAAGCCTGCTAGAAGAGCTGAAAATTCTGGTATTTCGTGACTAACCTTGGTACACTACCCGACCGTTGTCTCCAGTAGGAGCCGTCCGAGCGAAAGGCCGGCTTTCATGCCATCAACAGCGGCACTCACAATCCCACCGGCATAGCCAGCGCCTTCACCAACTGGATACAGCCCTTGTATAGAGACGCTCTCGCAAGTCTCTGCATGTCGCTCTATCCTTACGGGCGAGCTCGTCCTTGTCTGCAATAACAAAGTATTATTACTTTCGAGGACGTGCGTTTTCAAAGAAAAGCTACTTACCTCCACTCCATGAAGAAGCGCCCGGCTGTCGATAAAGCCATGCAGCTGCAAGAGTCGTAGACTCGTGTCAGTACCAAAACTCGAAAGACCAACCAAGCGGAGAAATGTAGCGAAGAACCTGTTGGTTGAACTTTTCAGTCGCGTTCTTTAAAACCGCTGTCAAATATCCAGGGAGCAGCTCGTGGAGGGGAGCTTCTCGAACGCCTAGTCTATAGCTGGACGTTGGAAGCTCGTTGCCTGCAAAGAATAGATGTAAAAGTAACGCTTGTTGTAGTTTTAGTACCTGCAATCTTATCATCCAGGAAATCTTTCAATGTCTGAGCAGGCACAACAAAATCTCCACCTCCTAGGAGTGCTGCATCCCTCTCTATCGCTCTCTGCGGTTTGGAATCTAGATACAAAGCCTTATAGGTAATGTCACGCTACCTGAAATGCAACACCAGCAAGAGACCCATGCCCGTCCCTGAAAGGCTCCACATCTTTTGACGTTACGTTGACGACGAGAGCGGCATTTGCCCACTTGGATGCACGTTTCGAGAAGGACATCCCGTTAATACAAAGATGCAGCGGGTCCGTGCTAGTTGGAACGATCTGGAGAGAACAAAAGGTGAGAAGCGAAAGCAGGGAAAATCAAAGCTCAACCTGGCCACCGGGACACATGCAAAAAGAGTAGCACGAGCGGAGCTCGTCGGAATTTATCGAAGCAGCAACCTTGTAGTCGGCCACAGGGACTTTTCCTTTGCCCCTTTGAACTTGAGATGCCCATGCACGATACTGTGATAAAGGTTGTTTTGT
Source organism: Selaginella moellendorffii (assembly GCF_000143415.4). Lineage (NCBI taxonomy): Eukaryota > Viridiplantae > Streptophyta > Lycopodiopsida > Selaginellales > Selaginellaceae > Selaginella > Selaginella moellendorffii. The sequence continues at coordinate 1,308,990 of NW_003314292.1, read as the reverse complement.
TTAGAAAGTAAATGGCTCATGTTATTGTTTTCTTTACCCGCATTTGGTTTACCAGCTCCTGGGGATGTTCAACACGCAAACCAACCTGTTACATAAAAAACCACTGCGTCAATCGCATCGAGACAAAAATAAAAAAGGATTGCAAGAAACACGCGGCTTACAGCAAAATCTTTGGCAGACAGCAACACGCCATGAGATAATAGCATCTCATACGTGTTCCGGGCGGAATGGCCGACAGCAAGAACAAGAGCATCGCAACTAAGAGTTGCCGTCGTAGTTTTCTCCAAGTCGGTGACTTGTATACCACTCACCCGACCATTTCGTATCACAATATCTTCCATTCTAGTTCCAAACATTAGCTCAACCTGCATTGATGTGATAAAAGACGCATACAATGAACCAAGCTTACCCCCAGTGTCTTCAAGTGATTACGAAGGCCACGGAGAATGTGGACAAGCTTATCAGTTCCGATGTGCGGTTTTCCTTCAACGAGTATCCCATCTGATGCTCCAAAGCGAACAAGTGTTTTGAGCACCTGTCATGTCCATGAATAAGAAAGGAAGAAGGGAGAAAGAGAAATAGTCATTACCGTCTGAACGTCTTCACTGTTTTTTCCAATCCTTGTTGTAAGCTTTCCATCACTCCACGTACCTGCGCCTCCCTAAAGTTTATACTGCGTCCATCATCAAGAAACCACGATAAAGATGATTTATACCTCTCCGTAGCAAAAATTGCTGTCTTCCTTTAAAATGCGCCTCACCATGAGGCTTCCAATGTGCCGGCCTCGGGTCTCCACCGGGTAACCTCTCTCCACCAATGTCACTTGCACTCCCATTTCAGCCAGTGCCAGTGCCGCAAAAAGACCGGCTGGTCCACTTCCAACGACCAAAACTCTTGTTTTAGAGCTCGGACAGTGGTGAGATGGAAAACCTTTCCCACCAAGTTGAGCCATCTCCACCAAGTCCATTGCAGCTGCTCCACGTTTGAGAAACTCCACGACACCGGGATCCTGCTTCATCCTTGACAGGAAACTCCAGCTTCTAGGCTGCTCGGACACCAATCTGGTGACATTCAAGTCTACAGTGTACACAAATCTCGGCTCCTACAGATAACAGCAAATCCAAAAGGTAAACATTAGGCAAAAAGCTAGAATAAACAATTACCTTGCGTGCGTCGAAAGACTTGCGCACTACTGACAGTGCATCCCGGGACAAATGGGCTGACTGACAATATAATCAATCACAAAAAAAAAAAAAATGAAAAGAAAAAATCAGCAGAGAGAAAGAAGAAGGAAAGAATATAAAAAGGAAGAAAGAAATCAGCAGTTACCTTGCAACCAATGCGTTTGCTAAGAACTTGAAGAAGGCCTGGAGAAATATCATAGCAGTCCTTCCCGGGATCATTCTCCACAGCCACCTCCAATCTGGAAAACCTCCAGACCCCAAGCTTGGAGTTCTTCACGCTGCCTGTAACCACACTCGAGAGAAAAGTGTGCTGTTGCAAGGAGCAAGAAACACCCAAGAGCAGCACCATAGGATTCTATCTACAAACCCAACACCAGGATAGTATTTTCCAAGGATTTCATTGATGCGAGAAGACCACAGCCAAGGCAACGCTGCAGCATAGACAATACATAGGAACCAGGCACACACACCATACCATGCCAGGCAGTAAAAGGATATGAGCCCACCCTAGCCTGTTCTAAGGATAATGTGAGCTCCACTGTCAGAGTCGACAATGCCGCTCAATTCTCCCACCTTGAGACTATACGTGGCCTCCTCGAAAGATTTTTGCATCTGTCCTCGACCAAACCATCCTGGAATCGAGAAGAAACCAATCAATCCATTGTATCACGAAGAACAATGAGGTAAAAAGCGCTAACCGAGATCGCCGCCACGCTTGGCCGACGAGCAATCCGAGAGCTGCGTCGCAAGATCGCTGAATTTGGCGCGGCCGCTGAGAATTTCGTCGCGGATGTGCTCGAGCTTGGCGACCGCCTGCTCGTGCGTCGTGTTCTGGATCACCAGGCCCTCGGGATCGCGCCACGACGCCGGGCGCCGCGATCCCTGATGCTTCACCAGCAAGTGGCTCGCGCGGACCTTGCCGCCGCTACCGCCATCGCGCTCCATCCCTGCGCCTCGCGATCGATCACACAGCCACAGGCACGAATGAAAACCCTAGCGCCGAGAACACAACGATGATTCTTAGTGCCACTGCTCCTAGTACCTCGAGGAGCGATATTTCGAGCGATATTTCGCCATGGCGATCGATCGAGGAGGAGCACGATGCCGTGGTCAGCTGGACCAGGAAGATCGCCGCCGCCGCGACGATCTCGCCAAGCGCCGGGATCACGCTCTTCCAGCAAATGCAGCACTGCGGGATCAAGCCCGACAAGGTGACCTTCCTCACACTGCTCAACCTGTGCGCCAAGCCGGGCGGCCTGGATCACGGCCGCGCGATCCACCGCCTCCTCCTCCTCCACATCGCCGCCACGGATCGCGACCTCGACCTCCCGCTCGCCAACGCCGCCGCCGACATGTACTGCAAGAATGGCCGCCTCGACGAGGGCCGCCGCGTCTTCGAGGCTCTCAAGCACCGCGGCGATGTTATCTCCTGGAACGCGATGATCACCGCCTATGCCCAGCACGGGCATCCCCGGGAAGCTCTCCATCTCTTCCACGCCATGGAGCTCCACGGCATCGCCCCGGACGCTGTCACTTACACGCTCCTCCTCAGTAGCACCATCGCCAGCCAAGATCTTCGCTCCAGCTCCAAAGCCACCTCCGTGGAGTTCTTCCACGATCGGATCCGCCGGGATGGACTGGAGCTCGACTTGATCGTTGGAACCGGGCTCGTCAACCTGTATGCCCACCTTGGGCATATGAGCGCGGCCGCCGCCATCTTTGCCAAGCTCGTTGGATCTTCCTCCTCCGGCGGTGGAGACGTGGTTCTCTGGACGACCATGATCGGAGTTTACGCCCAGCGTGGCGAGACGAGCGCTTCTCTCCACCACTTTCGGACGATGCAGCTCCACGGCGTGAGGCCCAACCGAGTAACTTTCATCACCGTCTTGACTGCCTGTTCTTCCCCTGCGTGGTTACCAGTCGGAATCTGGATCCATCGCCACCAACACCACCGCCGGCAATCCTCTCGGCTCGAGACCAGCATGGGAAACGCGCTGATGAGCATGTATATCAAGTGTGGCGAGCTGCGAGCCGGGAAGAGAGTCTTCGACGAGATGGAGCGGCAGCGGGACGTAATCTCCTGGAACACCATCATCGCCGGGCATGCTGCCGAGGAGCAGCAGCAGCTTGTCAAGGCCTTTGAGATCCTGTGGGAGATGCTGCAAGACGGTGCCACCAAGCCGGACTGTATCACCATCGTGACGCTGCTCAACGCTTGCAACAAGCCAGCACTGCTCGAGCACGGGAAGTTCCTCCACTCGCTCGTCCCCGACTGTGGCATCACTGTGGATCCTGTGCTCTTCAACGCTCTCATCCATATGTACGCCAAGTGTGGGAGCTTGGAAGCAGCGTCGCAGATGTTCCAGCAGCAGCAGCGTCAGACCGAGGCCTCGGTGTGGGGAGCGATGATCATCGCATTGTCGCAGCAAGGACTTCACCGGCAAGCCATCCAACTCTTCCAGCGGATGCAGCAGGAGGGAGTGAAACCGGACAAAGTTGCCTTCACTGCTGCTCTCGATTCGGCTGCCACTGCTCTCGACGACTCCTCCGCGGCTTCCACTGCCAGAGGCTTCCACGCACAGGCTGTTGAGAGCGGTCTCTTGCAAGGCAACGCTGTCGTAGCCACCGCGTTGATAAATCTTCTCGGCAACACCGGAGCTATGACCGAAGCATACACCGTCTTCACCAACGTCGTCGAGCGGGACATCGTTTGCTGGAACGCGATGATGTCCGTCTATGCGCAGCACGGCCATACCACCCGAGCTCTCGACCTCTTCCAAGAGTTGCAGCACCAAGGCATGGATCCCAACGACGTCACCTTCGTCAGCTTGCTCTCCCTGTGCAGCCATGCCGGACTTTTGGACGTGGGAATCCAGTGCTTCCTGTCGATGACCATCGATCACAGCCTCCAGGTGCTCACCCCGGAGCTCACAGGCTGTGTCATTGATCTCTTTGCTCGAGTTGGAAGGCTGGCTGATGCGCACGACTTCATTGGGAGGATGCCGCGGGAGCAAGCTCGAGTCATCCAGTGGATGTCGCTGATGTGTGCTTCCAGAGTCCAAGGGGATTTGGAGCTAAGTGGCTGCGCTGCCAAGGAAGTCTTGGAGCTTGATCCTAGCAACCCAGCTGCGTATGTCGCATTGTCCAACCGGCAATCCACCTATGCTGTTCTAGCGACGACGTAAGTTTGTCTGATAAAAAAAGAAAAGAGAAGAGACTGGTCAGGTCAGGCAAAGAAAAAAATCCCAGAACTCTTACGTTTGTTCGCTCACAAGCTATTGTATAGTGTCTGTCAGACATGAAAAACTCCACGTCAGTGGCATAGGAGGAGAAGAACAAAATGTAGTTTACCGATTAAAAGATCATTCCTTGCGTGGGAAGAACGACGATCTTCCTTCTCGAACAACAATCTATCAGTCATTCACAAGAGAAGATAAACGATGGAATCTTACTTTAACACGGTCGATCGAGAATTCCTCTTTCCCCGCTTAACGACTAATCCAGTTGATAAGTTTAAATCCACAAGTTAATAAAAAAGCATACAGCGATTCCTTCTTTCCTTTTACGTTAGGCAGTCGAAGATCTTCGTGATCTTGACCGATTTCCTTTACATCGTCGACTGCTGGAACACTAAATCACTCCACTGAGGATTTCGCGGCAGAAACGTTTCCTGCCGATCGATTAAGCTACGAAAAGAAAGAACCCCAGGACAATCTCACCGAAATGTAGCTACAAGTCGGAATGACTCGAAATCCCTGCTTCCTGGCACAATCAAACGCGGCCTCGCACAGCTGCGCCGCGATCCCCTGCCCGCGCTTGCTCGGCGGGACATAGGTGTGCTCCAGATCGATCAGATCCGCCGATCCGTCCTTCTTCTTGCTGTAGCTGAGGTACGCGGCGCCATCGGGCGTCCGGAAGCGCAGGGCCGCCTCGTCCCACACCACCGCCATAGCGCCCACCTTAGAGCCCTAGAAAAGGAATATGCGCCAGCGGGGACGCATATTCCCGGCCCATTGCCTACGACTACTTAATTGTTAGGGTTTCGTGATATTTTGAGTCTTGCGAGTGAGAGATATGAGGGCGGCGGTGGCGGCGGCGGCTTAGGAGATGAGCTCTCGACGTTCTGCGAGCTAGGGTTTGATCGGGATCGATGAGTCCGTCCTCGCAGCTCACGGCGGCGACGGCCAACGGCACCGCGGCCGCCGTGAGGCCGGAGAAGAAGCAGCAGCTGGAGGCAGATCTTGCGACAATCGAGCAGCTGATAGCTCGAATCGCGCGGCTGGAAGATCTGGCGGCGGCGCGCAACAGCAGCGGCAGCAGCCGGAGCCAGCAGGAGGAGATTGTGGCGGAGGAGCGGCCCCAGCAGCAAGGGCAGCAGGCGGAGGAGCAGCATCCCTGGGATGAGGGCTCCGGCGAGAGGCAATCTTCGTCTCACGGAGGCGAGGACACAGGTAAGGGCGTGCCTCCCAGTGATGTAGCTTTTACCAAGGAGCGTAGTGCAGTTGGGGCTCGAATGACCGTTGCATCGAGCAGCTCGGACATCCGAGCGGCCGGGCACAAGAGAGGAGAAGGGGAGGCTACTGGGCCGGCCATGGCCAAGAAACCCAAGCTCTCGGAGGAGGAAGATCCGGTGAGCGAGGGGAGCTTGAGCCGGCGAGTCGGGGGTGATGCCGCCGACAACGGATCCAATCACACCATGTCCACTCTCCACTCGAGCGAAGAGACGAGCTCCCAGCGCAGGGACGACTACGAGCTACACAAAGACGCCTGGGACAAGGCTCTCCGCGTCCTGGAGGATCTTCGCAACTACAGCAAGGAGGGGTGGGTGTTTTGCCAGCCCGTCCAGTCGCTGTGGCCGGAGCTCGTGGATTACACCAAGGTGATTGAGAAGCCCATGGATCTGGGGACCGTCAAGAGCCGGGTGCAAAGCAAGTACTACTCGAGTCCCAAAGGTTTTGCCCGTGATGTGAGGCTCACTTTTGACAACGCCATCCGGTTCAACGCGGCGGGTTCTATGTATCACAAGCTCGCTCTGAAAATGCGGCAAAAGTTTGAGACGGCTTTTAAGGCGGTGGAGCGGCTTTACAACCGGCCACCCAAGCCGGCGGCCAAAAGTAAGATCAGGCCGCTTGTGGAGGTTGCTCCCCCGCCGCCGCGGCAGAAGATCGAGATGGTCGAGCAGAAACCCGTCGTGGCCCCGGTGGTGGAAGTAATCGACGTGAAGCAACCCGAGGTTCTGGAAGTGAAAGAACAGGTTGCTACTCCTGTGTCTCGAGCGAGGGATCTCGAATTTCCTGCGCCGAAGGCTAAGAAGGTGAAGCTCATGGGGACGAACCCCCGACTGGGACGGCAAGCCAACAGTCTGGCTTACGGTGGCTGCCGGCTCCTCAGCGCGAAAGAGAAGGCCAAGCTCTCGGAGCTTGTGGATTCGTTTCCGGAGGACAGGATGCGGAAGGTGATTGAGATAGTCGGGGAGAAGCATCCGGAATTGGTCGGTGCCCCGGAAGTGGAGCTGGACCTGGACAAGCTAGACAAGAACACGTTGTTCAATCTCTATCGGCTGGCGATGAACTGGCAGAAGAGCAAGAACAAGGTGCTGGCCAAGTCGAAGAGCTCGCTCACGGCAGAAGACTCCCTGAGTGATGGTCAGCAGCGGATGCTCATGGACAACAGCGACAACATCGACATCGTTGGCCTGGATTCTCCAGAGCGCGAGAATGGTGGCGAGGAGGAGGGCGAAGAAGCCGGAGAAAAGAAGACCGATGGTGGAGGAGATAAGGAAACGTCCAGTGACTCGGACTCCGAAACGGGAACAAGCTCCTCCAGCTCCGAGTCGTCCGGGTCCTCGTCGGATTCGGAGCTTGACTCGGAAGGGGAGGCCGAGGCAGGGTCGGACAAAGACAAAGGCTAGTAAGCTCGATCTCGATCCAAGGTTGGAGGCCAGGAGCAAAACAAGGCCCAAGAATGGATTGGACGGATGGAAGTGTACACTAGAAGCAAGCAAGCAAGCAGCACACTGGGAGAATAAGTCTTCATTGAGTTCTCTGGAAATGCGGCTAGGCAAGTTTGGCGGCGGCAACTTTTGCTAGCCGGGAGGATCCGTAGAGGGTCTCTTCGAAGCGGATGATCTCGGCCTTGGAACCGTAGGCGACCTGCGTCCTGTCGTCGGTGTTGACAACGAGCTTGTCGAGGACTGATTGGTGGCCATCGCTGCTGAATCCTCCGGCGTTTTCGATGAGGAGGCCGAGCGGCGCTACCTCGAAGAGCAGCCGGAGCTTGGCCTTGGTACTGGGTGAGGTAACATTGGTGAAGACTCCTTTCTCCTTGACGATGATCTGTGACAGACAGACGAAGAAGAAACAAGAGCTCTCGTATCGATCGATCAAATCAAGCTCGAGAACGATGAAAAGCTCTACCTGGTTTACGTCCGGCACCATTCCTCCTGTGTACCGCAGGGTGTATCTCTCCGTGACGTAGTAATTGATGAGCTGAGAAGAACACACCAACAAACAAACGATGAGCAAGTTTTAAGTTCTCTCTTTCGTACGAGGAAGAGTTCTCTCTGCCGTACCTTTTCGTACTGTGGATTGTCAAAGGTTGCCCGAAGGTTTCCTGGCGAGAAGAGTTTCCCTTCGCCAATGGAGGTTGTCTCCTTGACGTGTTGCCACTTCCCTGATATTGGGATGAATGTAAAGAAAAGTTCTAATTTAAAAAAGGTGGTGGAAGTTTTGCTACCATCGTCCAAGAGGAGGAACTCGTGGGTGCCCGGATGGCCCTTGATTGCCATGACGTAGGTGGTGCGAGGGCCGTAGATTCCCATGGCGGCCGCGACTTGATCGTTCCCGGTGACCCCGGTGAGTTTATCGCCCGGCCAAACTCCAAAGATGGTTCCCACGGTGAAATTCGTGTCGACAATGCTGGAGCCATCGAGTGGATCGAATGCGACGCTAAATCCTCCTGGAAGATCACAGATATAGATCACGCTAAAGTTAAGTTTGGAGAGAATTCCTCTATCAAAGTCCTCGGAAAGATCTAAAATACCTTCCACGGGTCCTCCCATGTCGAGGAGCTCGGGATCTTCCTCGGAGCAAGCGTATTTGCAAACGTGGGAGAACCTCAAGGCCTGGATTCACGAGGGGGGATCTTTGAGAATCTTTTCGGCATTGTCTGTCCGTACGAAACGCCTACCTCGAAGAGGAGCTTGTTGGCGAGGAGATCGACGGCCAGCTGCTCGTCGCCGAATGTGTTGACGCACGCCGTGGCACCGCACGATGCGGTCTTCACCTTGAACGAGATCGTACGGATGGCCTCTCCCATGCAAGTGAGCAGCCTCGCGAGGCTCTTGTCTTTGGTGGATGTGGCCAGGAATTCCTCCTGGGCGATCACGAATTCGTTCGCATTGGAGCTAGGGAGAGGGGATCTTTCGACTTCTTACCAGGGAATCGCCCAGCTCCGCGCGAGGAGCTCCCATTCTCACTCCTCTGCCGCTGCTGCTCGACGATCTAGACGACAGCGTCGCGTGGAAATTCGCAATGGAGCTCCCGCCAGACATGAATCCGCTGGACGACGCGCCCTGCAAGCGCAAGGATTCCACGATTGGATGGTCGGGACCTCACCGAATCTGTGGGACGAGTGATCAGTGTACCTACGAGCTTGGATGAATTGGAAATCGCAAAGAGGAGCGCTGGATTGACCCCATTTTGCTGCTGGGCCGCTGCCATGGTCGCCATTCTTGCTGCGCTCGTCGCTCCAACGATCGCCGCCATTGCCGATCAAGGGATCCTCCACCGCTCGCTTGCTCGATTGGATGGATAGAATGACCGTGGCTCAATAAGAGAGCCACGTCAGCAAATGTCCCGTTGGCTAAAAGCGATAAAAATCTGCCACGCAGGCAAAGGTTTTGGTGACGTGGCAGTTGCTAGGGTTTTTCCACTAATGGGATGGAAGAAGAATGCGATGGCGCTGCTCGAGCTTGGAGCAATCCGGCATAATCTCGGCACTCAAGGTATGCGTGAGATACGGGGATCTATGGCGCGGCAGGGAAATCCATTGGGAAGTGATCACCAATGCGCGGCATTTGCTCGATATCAGGGTCGCCAACACGCTCATCAGCATGTACGCCAGATGCGGCAGCGTCGCGGACGCTCGCTCGGTGTTCGAGCGATTGCCGTGCCATCACGTCGTTTCTTGGACGAATTTGATCCTGGGATACGCGGGAAACGGGGAAGAAGCTCTGGCGCTGGAAATCTTTCGCAGCATGAAGAAGAGAGGCGTTCTTCCGGAGGCTAGAACTTTTGTGGCTGCATTGGCAGCTTGTTCTGGCCTGGCTGTGAAGGAGGAAGGGATTTTAGTCGGGGAAAAGCTTGTGAAGCTCGCGAGCTTGGAGCAGGGAATGGATCTACACTTAGGGGCTTGCAAAAGGATGTTTGACGAGGACATCTTCGTGAGGAATACACTGATCGGGATGTATGCCAAGTGTGGAAGCTTGGTCGACGCGAAGATGGTTTTCAGTCGCATGGAAGCACACAGCGTTGTTTCCTGGAACGCTTTGATACTTGGCTACCTCGACAATGGCGAAGCTGGACTTGCGCTTGAGCTCTTTGCTGGGATGAAAGAAGAAGGGTGTGTTCCAAACGCGAGAACTTTTGCTGCGGTTCTCATGGCCTGTTCATCGTTGGGCTCTGAGAAGAACTTGGAAGAGGTGATGAGCATCCACTCGCTAGCAGCTTCGACGGCCGGAGGAATAGATATGTACGTGGACAATGCGCTGGTTGGAGCCTATGCCAAGTGTGGGAGCATGGGAAATGCTCGCGAGGTCTTCCAGAGAATGCCGTGCCACAACGTTGTTTCATGGACAACTATGATCCAGGCGGAGGCCGAGAGTGGCAGCTCCGAGGCGGCTCTGCGAACTTTTGAAGCCATGAAGATCGAAGGCTATGCTCCAAATGCCCGGACTTTCCTGGCGGTGTTGATGGCCTGTGCCAAACTCGTAGCGACGGAAGAAGTGATCGTGATCGACGAGAAGCCTCTCAAGAACAAGTGCTTGGAGAAGACAAAGGACGTTCACTTTTACGCCATGGAGTCACGCTGCGTGGACATCTTCGTGGCAAACTCGCTAGTCGACGTCTACGCGAGTTGTGGAAACATGGGAGACGCTCGAGCGGTGTTCGAGCGAATGCCTTGCCACAGCGTGGTCTCGTGGAACATCCTGATACAAGGCTACGCCGAAGCACACGGCTGCGAGGGCGAGGCTCTACTCCTCTTCGAAAGGGTGCCAAGTCCAGACTCGAGAACTTTTGTGGCGGTGCTCACGGCCTGTGCTGCTCAAGCCGAGAAAGAAGTTCCGGAGATAGAAGGCGAGGTGATTAAGCCGAGAAGCTTGAAGAATGGACAAGAGATCCATTCCCGAGCTGCGAAGCTAAGCATGGCCAAAGAACTCCACGTCGAGAACAACTTGGTCGACATGTACTCGAGGTGTGGCAGGATGTCCGACGCTTGGAAAGTGTTCGAGCTCATGAGCCATCGCAACGTTACGTCGTGGACGGCATTGATCCAGGGCTACGTCCAAGCCAACCAAGCTCGTCTCGCTCTCGAGCTCTTCCAGGAGATGACGATTACGTGCCAGCCGAACTCTCGGACTTTCCTCGCGGCTCTGGCGGCGTGCGGAGAGCTCGCTTGGCTGCCGAGTGCTCGCTTCACCCACGCCGAGATTTGCAAGCGCGGGCTACTCGACACGGACGCTCCACACTTCGTGGAGGCGAGCTTGGTGGACGCCTACGGCAAGTGTGGCAGCATGGTGGACGCGGAGATGGTGTTCGATGCGATGCAAGCGCCGACGACTGTTTCGTGGGGGGCTCTCATGGCTGGTTTCAGTCGCTCCTGCGATCACGGCAAGCTCCGGGTCTTCGGCCTGCTCGAGAGGATGGAACGCGAGGGTGGTGCTCCGAATGAAGTGATCTTCCTGGCGGTGCTCACGGCTTGTAGCCACTTGGGACTGATCGAGCGAGGGAGGCAGTGCTTCGAGGCGATGGTGGCAGAGCATGGGATCCAGGCGGGGATCAAGCACTACCAGTGCGTGGTGGACATGCTCGGGAGGAGCAACCGAGTGGAGGAGGCCGTGGAGCTGCTGGAGCGAATGCCGGTTCCTCCGGATGGGATCACTGGGAAGGCAATGCTGGCAGCCGTGTCAAAGTGGCTGGATCAGTCCCAGGAGGAGGAAATCTGCGCGAATGCAAAGATGAACTAGTTCTAAGCTCAAACAAAGTTTTTTTTTCCGATGGAAAATTGTGATCCTGAGGTGGATCAAAAAAAGTTTTTTACAGAGATGGATTGGATTGAATCAACTTTCTTTTTACTTTTTTTTTACTGGGAACTTACACAATCCATGATCACTATTCTAGTGCTAGGCTAGTCACTTTGCTCATTGAGGATCTTTGGAACTTTGATAAACACGCCCTCTTTCTCGCCAACCGAAGCAACCATCGAGTCCCTGTTCAAGCAAAGATCGATTTTTTTACTCATTCTCATCAAAGAAATGGATGATCACTTCTCCGTGAAATCCAAATGCTCGTCTCTCCTCAAGCCCCGTTGGCTTTCCACCTCATGACCAACCCGGATCGCGGGATCCACATTGTCAAGCTCAACCTCCTGGAGCTGGCCAAACCTTTGATCGTACAAACACTTGTCAAGAGCAAAGAAGTTCTCAGTGATTACCAGTCCACGACCCTCGAAATCTGGGGCCCGATCTCAGCAGCCTGCCAGTGAAAATCTCACGAGCTGGAAAAGCTGAAAAAGAAAAAGACCAAAAACTCCATAGCCAAGCTGTGGATTTACCTCGTCGGGAGTGAGCGATAGCCGCGCCTTCTCGCAAAGCTCGCCTACATTGGGAGGCTTGACGCACCCAAGAACTCCACGACGAGATTTGCGAGCTCCAATCCTCACAAAACTTCCGCCCCAGGTGAAACTCGTCGTGCTGCTCGCCATAGCCGCGAAGAACAAGTCCGACGCTCCAAATCGTGCCACGTCTCACATCTCAAAAGCTTTGATCTATCATCGATTCCCATCGATGTAAGCTTTGCTTTATCATCGAACCTTGACAGTACAATATGAGGTATCGTAGTGTTGGCGAATTATTTGGCAAGGAAAAGAGGTGGAAAAGGCTCAAGACGTGTTATTGGGCGACACCGCCACGCATTGCCGACGTGTTTGAGCACTTGTTAGTTTCTGGGGCTGTTCTCTCTTGAGGTTCATATAAATAAGCTTTCTTGTCGCAGCACTAGCTTTATCGGTGATGATACTTTGCGGTACTTCGAGGATTTCCTTGGCTCTGCCAAGATAATCGCCCAAAATCCTTGCTTTTGGGAGTTTTCTAATCGTCTCTCGCGAGCCAGCGAGAACTCATAGAAGTGTGAGAACTTGACAACGCATAGCGGGGTTATAGGGCTGATTTTGGAAGCTAAACCCTAGCTAAGTGCTTGTCTCTCTTCCAGCAGATTTTCCCTAGGGCACGGAGAGAAGAGATTGTGAGCGGCGATGAGCTTGTTCCATCCCCGGTCACCGCTGCGCTCGCAGCGCCTGGAGGAGAGCAACAAGAATGTGGATTTGGGGGATCCCGAAGTGGAGGAGGAGGACGACTCCGACGACGACGGTGATGTCTTCAACATCCCTCACAAGAAGCCATCGCTGGAGGCTCTCAAGCGCTGGAGGGTAAGTCCTATGGATGGATCGATCGAGTGAGATTTCTAGTTTTTCTTAGCTGGTTTTCGAAATATTTTGGAACGTTTGGTCTTCCCGTTGTGTTTGGTGGGAAGTGGGAGATGAAATTTTCTTGGGCTTTGGGTTCCTGCCTCTTTCCTTTCTTTCTTGGTGGAACGCTTTGTCTTCCGGGTCGATCACACGTTTCTTCAGGAAAGTGACATGCTGCTGCTCTTTTTGTTCTTGCTGGTCTTACACCATTTTCATTTCTTGCCTCTTTCCTAGACGTAACTTGCAAGCGCTTGACTCGTGATACTTTTTTTTTTTTTTTTTCCTGTAGAAAGCGACTTTGGTGCTCAATGCTTCGAGACGGTTTCGGTATACATTGGATTTGAAGCGCCAGGAGCAGCTACCGTCCGTGAATCGCTTCCGGATTGGCACGCACGCACTGAGGGCTGTCCAGAAATTCAAGGACGCAGCTACAAAAGTAGACCATCCTCCTCCCAAAGGTTATGGAGTTGGACCCGAGAAGCTTGTGCAGCTCGTGCAAGACAGAGATAACGATGGACTTCAGGCTCTCGGCGGTGTAAGTTTTCTGTTTTGTTTTTTTTTTGTTGGTATGTCATTGAAAAGATGTCCTCGTATTTTTGTCTTGAATAACCAGATTACTGGGCTTGGAACGGCTTTGCACGTCAATTTGGAAAAAGGCATTGAACCCGATGAGGAGAGTGTCCAGCATCGGCGCGAGGCTTTTGGTGCCAACAGCTATCCAACCAAGGCTGGGAAATCATTCTGGGTATTGCCAAAGATTTGAACTGCTGGTTCTGATACTTTCCGTTTTGCTTTTCCTAAAGGTCTTTGTGTGGGAGGCTGCTCAAGATACCACCCTTATAATTTTGATGGCTTGCGCTGTGGCATCACTCGCGGCAGAAATGAGCAGTGATGTACATTTTTCTAGCGCGAACATTTTCGTCGAAGGCTGTATTGACCTTTTGCTTGTAGGTGAAAGAGGGATGGTATGACGGGGCAAGTATTGGCTTTGCTGTTCTGGTCGTCATCTTTGTTACAGGTATGAGCGTGTTACTTCATCTCGTTTTGACTCGTGGCTTATCACAGCATTTAGCGACTACCGACAATCGCTTCAGTTTCGGAGTCTGAGTCAGGAAAAACGGAACATACAAATTCAGGTGAACACCTGTTTCTTTTTTTGTTCTGTCCGCTTACGCAGTTAAATCACAGGTTGTTAGAGGGGGAAGAAGGTTTACGACTTCCATTTTCGACTTGGTGGTCGGTGACATTGTACCTCTAAATATTGGAGATCAGGTGCGGTACTTTTTTACTTTTAACTTTCCTTAAAGCTCCTCTTTACTAAAGATACTTTAGGTGCCGGCGGATGGGGTCCTTGTTTCTGGTCACTCTCTGTCGATCGACGAGTCGAGTATGACTGGTGAAAGCGAACCGGTAATACAAAGTTTCTTGCTTCTTACACTTGAGACATTGTATTTGCCAGGTTCATGTAGATGGAAAAAGTCCCTTCCTGCATTCCGGCTGCAAAGTGGTCGACGGTTATGGTTCTATGCTGGTAATCTCATTTCCCGTTCTTCAATCTACACAGATATGCTTTACACATTTTGTTCTTTCTACAGATAACTGGTGTGGGAATCAATACCGAGTGGGGTCAAGTAATGGCAACACTTGACGATGACTCCAGCGAAGAAACGCCTTTACAGGTTTGCTATTCTTTAATGTAGCGCTAATGCTAATACTCATGGTTTAGGTTCGCCTCAATGGTATTGCAACATTTGTTGGTAAAATTGGTCTCTCGGTGGCAGTGTTGGTTTTTGTCATGCTGTTTGTACGGTAAGACTCTCAACTGTTCAGACTGGAGAGAAGTTGCTTATTACGGTGTTCTACAGGTATTTTGTGACGGACTTCCGGCAGGCCACTGGTCCAGCTAGGAGGTCAAAAGTTGTCTTCAGGAACATTGTGGACATTCTTTCTATTGCGGTATGTTTAAACTAGAGCTTGAAACTCTCACAGCTTTTATGTGTTTACAGGTTACCATCGTTGTGGTTGCTGTTCCAGAAGGATTGCCGCTTGCAGTAACACTAACGTATGTACTGATCTCATGTTTGTGTCTATCTTACTTACGTTTCCTTTATTTTTACTCTCTAGCCTTGCTTACTCTATGAAGAAAATGATGGCTGATAAGTCCCTGGTAAGTCCCCCAAGTGTTTTGTAAGTACGGTTTTGATGCATGTTTGTTACAGGTCCGTCATTTGGCTGCCTGCGAAACAATGGGATCTGCAACGACTATCTGTAGTGATAAGACCGGAACCCTGACCTTGAACCAGGTATGATTGTTATGACGGGAAAAGTTATGGTGTTGACTTACCTTGTAGATGACTGTTGTCCAAACTTGGATTGGCGGAGGGTCTTTGGAAGCAGAAGCAGCGAATTCTGTCGGCGGAGAGATATCAAAGTGCATTATAGAAGGCATTGCCGAAAACTCCAGCGGGAGCGTTTTTGTTCCAAAGGTATTTAGCTATTTTCTTGTTGTATTGGGATGTTGAAATGTCGTTATAGGATGGAGGCGATCCGGAAGTCACAGGTAGTCCAACCGAAAAGGCCATTCTTGGCTGGGGATTAAAAGTATGTGAAGCTTTTACGTCGTCCTTGTCGATACCGTTCCCTGACATGTATATTTTTGATAGGCTGGCATGAATTTTGAGGAAGTGAGGTCTTCAAATACTGTCATGCATGTGGAAACGTTCAATTCGACGAAGAAGCGTGCTGGTGTTGCATTCAAGGTACTTTCGATGATCATTTCTACACGGTCGGACGTTTATATGTTCTTGGTTTACAGCGTAAAGATGGAAATGCCTATGTTCACTGGAAAGGAGCCGCTGAAATTATATTGGACCTTTGCACCAAGTGGATGGGTAGTGACGGGTCGGAGAACCAATTGTCAGAAACAAAGGTCCGTGTTCTGAATTTTTATTGTTTGTGCCTTTGATGGGGAGCCTTTCTATGCAGAAAGTGGAGATACAAAATGCAATCGGAGACATGGCTTCGAGGAGCTTGCGTTGTGTTGCTCTTGCTTATCGACCCATCTCTGCCAACCAAATACCAGATGAATCCGAGTGGGAGAGCTGGAAAATTCCTGAAGACAATCTTGTTCTACTTGGTATCATGGGTATAAAAGATCCATGTAGGCCTGGTGTTGATGGTGCTGTGCGCCTGTGTCAGAAGGCTGGAGTAAAGGTACAAATCTTTGATTTGTGGAAACTTTGAGCGAGTTTGTTTGGCAGGTTCGCATGGTTACTGGTGACAACCCGCTGACTGCAAGAGCAATTGCTCAAGAGTGCGGTATATTGTCTCCTGGTGGTCTGGTAGTCGAAGGGAAAGACTTCCGCAGTTATACTGATGAGGAGAGGCTGGAACTTGTACCTAAGCTTGAAGTACGTTTCCATGTTTCCCTTCAATCTCGGTAGATTTACTCTCTTGTTTCTTTCAGGTAATGGCGAGGTCGTCACCAATGGATAAGCTGCTACTTGTGAAAACCCTTCGCAGCATGAACGACGTTGTTGCAGTCACAGGAGACGGGACAAATGACGCTCCAGCGTTGCACGAGGTGGGTTTGGCGGTAATCATCGTAGTCGCATTTTCTGATGATAAACTGTTATCAGGCTGATATCGGTCTTTCAATGGGCATCCAAGGGACCGAGGTGGCCAAAGAAAGCTCAGACATTATAATTCTGGATGACAACTTTGCATCTGTTGTCAAGGTAAGATAACAGCTTTTGGTGCGAGTCTGAAGGATCGAAATTCTTGCAGGTTGTACGCTGGGGTCGGTCCGTGTATGCCAATATTCAGAAGTTTATCCAGTTCCAGCTGACTGTAAATGTTGTTGCGCTGGTTCTCAACGTCGTGGCCGCAGCAAAGTCGAGCCAGGTTCCTCTTACTGCTGTGCAGGTGAGTCGTTATCTCTCGTTTCATCTGTTCAGTTTATAAGTCGTTTTCTACAGCTGCTTTGGGTAAATCTTATTATGGATACTTTGGGAGCGCTCGCTTTAGCCACTGAACCACCTACAGACGACTTAATGGATAGGCCGCCCGTGGGACGCAGGTTAGACACGGGTGTCTTCTACTCGAGTTCTTAATGCGTGCATTTGTTTTGTTTCAGGGAGCCCCTTGTCACGAATATAATGTGGAGAAATATTTTCGTACAGGTATTCCGTCCTCTTTTGCTCTGGTACAGCTTTAATTTGCTGAACTCTCATGTAAATGACAGGCGATTTACCAATTGTCTGTTCTTTTCACGTTGTTTTTCGGCGGTTTGAAAATCTTAAAACTCCATGGACCAGACGGCAACCGCAAACTAAATACCATCATCTTCAACTCGTTTGTTTTATGCCAAGTGAGTATCTCGTTTTTGCCTTGGTCATTCATGTCGTTATCCTTTCTTTGCAGCTTTTCAACGAGGTCAATTCGCGCAAGCCAGACAAGCTCAATGTTTTCTCTGGCTTTTTCAGAAACCCGTTGTTCTGTGGGGTTGTGTCCGTGACTGCTGTGCTCCAGGTGTGTTGACAAGACTATTCCTTGCAGAAAACTCTCATCTCTTTTGTGCTGGCAGGTTATTATAGTCTTCTTCCTGGGAAAGTTTTTTAAGACAACGCGCTTGGGCTGGAACCATTGGGTGCTCTCGATCGTCATCGGCTTTCTGAGGTACAGCTCCACTGCTCGCATTCGAGTTGTTTAACTCGTCTTAATCTGCTGCTGCTGCTTTCAGTCTTGTGGTTGGATTTTTCGGGAAGCTCATTCCAGTACCGAAGAAGCCGATCATCACAACACACAAGGTTAAGAAGAAGCGAGCGCGTTCCAGTAAAGGTAGAGAACGTTTTGTGGAATCTCCCAAGTTTTTTAGCTTCGTTTTCTTCACCAGGATCGAAGAAGCCCCACGATCAAGAGGATGGACACGAGCTAGTCGAGAGAAATGCTTCCAACGAAGTATGACACGATCCATTCCCCACTGTTTTTTATCCATCTTCCTCTCTTTCGTTCTTAAATTTTGTTGTTCCACTAAAGGGTAAGCTGTGAAGAAAAAATATTCTAGTTTAAGCACGAGTATCTTCTTATCCTGTTTGTTGTGGTTTCCTAGTGTCCACGTGGCACGCGATCCAACGGCCACCCTGCCACGAGCATATACTCCTAGAAAGAACTTGGCATCTAAAGGAAGGCACGGCGCTTTGATTGCCCGCTGGAAGACGGACGATCGATCCATGGCACCGGATTGCAGCGACACCAGCGACGACGAGGAAGAATCGACAACGAGCATCAGCAGCGGCCAGAGATCGGGTCTAGGAGGATTAGATTCGTCGCTAGGATCAGCAGTAGCCCCGGGGGACGACGAAGTCCCGCGGATCCTCGCGTTGCTCGCGTCTGTTCTAGAGCGGCTGATAGCTAGGAACGAGCAGTACATGAGAGGCAGTAGCAATCGCGGCTCCAGCAGCGGGAAATACCTCGGCATCGCCACGGCGAGGGGCGCCAAGAATGTTTTCTCTGCCAGGAGTTGTTCGTCGCCGGGGATGGTCTTTAGCGGGCTCAAGGCGCCCAGCATTAGCATCGAGAAGTATCTGGAAAGGATCTTCAAATACACGAATTGCTCCCCGGCGTGCTTCGTTGTAGGTTATGTGTACATTGATCGCCTCTCTCACAAGCACCCGGATCTGCCCATAACGCCTTTGAATGTTCACAGGTTGCTCGTTACCAGCGTCATGACCGCCTCCAAGATCCTCGATGACGTGTAAGAAAAGATCTCTCTCTCTCTCTCTCTCTCTCTCTCTCGCTACATCTCTCGATCCCTTCCTATTCTTCTCGAAATTTCAGGTCTTCCTCTCCCAAATATCGATCGATTCGATTCCATTCCTGCTCAATGTGGTGATCGAATCGATTCCATTCCTGCTCAATGTTTTGTCACTTCGTTTGGTGATCGAATCTATTCCATTCCTGCTCAATGTTTTGTCACTTGGCTCGATGTTTCAAAGTTTCATCCTCGAGCCAAGGGACAAAACATTGAGCAGGAATGGAATCGATCCAGATCGAGATCCAGATGAGAGTATTGATTTTCTTGGGGACTTCTCCATGTTCTTTCTTTGAAATCTCTTCGCATCTCCGATGGTTCATCCCTTCTTCTCTCTCGATCGATCTCTCTAGTTCCTTTTTGACATCCTTCTCTCTCTGTGTGTGACGATTTGATCGATCTTTCTCTCCTCACAGGCACTTCAACAACGCATTCTTCGCGCGCGTCGGGGGGATCAGCACCAGCGAGGTGAACAAGCTGGAGCTGGAATTCCTCTTTCGTCTGGATTTCCGGCTGACCGTCACGGTCCAGGAATTCGAGAGCTACTGCAGCTATCTCGATCGCGAGGCGCGCCTCCCCAGCGCCAGGCCCGATCATCATCACCGATCAGGCTTCCCGGCATTCGAATCGCCGCGATCCAATCCCAAGCCGCCGCTAGTCTTCTCCTTGTTCCAATGGAAGCCCTAGAAAACAGAGCAAGTAAAATTTGTTTTTATTTTTTGAAACGCAATGCCATGGATTGGATTGGATATTTAGGGTTCTAGGCGACGCCGGCCTTGGCGAGGTATGTAATGCGGCTCTCTGATCGATAGCAGCTATGAATCTCCTACGCAAGGAGAGATCGCAGCGCTCTCTGCTGCGAAATTCCGTGCCGGCCGCCCGGCCGCAGGGATTCGAGTCGCTGGGAGCGTCTCTCTCGCTCGGCAACACCGCAAATTTCACTTTCCTGGCCAGCAGCGGCGTCGGCAAGGATGAATCCAGCTCCAGGCCGGGTGTTCGGTGTGGCGGCAGGGAGGAATCGCTCGAAATAAGCTCCAGATCGAGCGTCCGGGTCAGTGGCACGAAGAAATCCGTCGATGGCAGTGACATTGGAAGATTTGTGGCGGTTCTTAGCGTTAGCAAATGGACGGGTGGCATCAACAAGGAGCTCCAGCACAGAGTTTTGGAGAAGTTTAATGGCTTGATACGTCGGCATTGTGACAGGTTGCCACTGGCTTGCGTCGTCCAGCCGGGGACAGGGAATTGGGATTGCGGTGGTACCAACGTCAAAGACAATGCCTGTCGTGGAATGGTCGCTCCGGACCCGCACAAGAGAGTTCTCATACTTATGAGCGACACAGGCGGTGGTCATCGTGCTTCTGCCGAAGCCATCAAAGCTACGTTTGAGCTCGAGTACGGGGACGAATATATTGTAAGTGGATGCTTGCTTGATTGCTTGCTTGCTTGCTTGCTGGTGATCCTACTCACTCTCTTCTTTTTTCTGCAGGTAAACATCGTGGACTTGTGGAAAGATCACACGCCTTGGCCGTTTAATCAGGTTCCCAGGACTTACAACTTCCTGGTGAAGCACGAGACGCTCTGGAAGTTTACGTTTCATGGGACCAGGCCGCGGCTTATCCATCAGACGAACTTCGCTGCAACTGGAATATTTATTGCTCGGTAGTATGTCTTTATTTTTCATGGGACCTGACGCTTTAGTTCGTGGCAGGGAGGTGGCAAAAGGGATTTTAAAACATAAGCCGGATGTTATTGTCAGCGTCCACCCGCTTATGCAGCACATTCCTCTCCGGATCTTGAAGACGAGAGGTTTACTCGACAGGATTCCGTTCACCACGGTCATCACAGACCTGAATACCTGTCATCCTACATGGTACGTTGCCTTGCTCCATAAGAAATAACTGTCGGGTCTCCAATATAGCTTCTTTCAGGTTTCACAAGCTGACCACTGTGTGCTTCTGTCCTTCGAAAGAAGTTGCACAGAGAGCACTTAAGGCTGGCTTGAAACAATCTCAGATAAGAGTGCATGGCTTACCCGTTCGGCCTTCATTTAGCAAGCCTACCCGTTCGAAGGTAAGTCTGGCTGTTCGTTCCGGTTCCTTTGCACTTAATTCAAGGAATTCGCAGGATGAGCTCCGGAGAGAACTAGGAATGGAAGAAGATCTCTCCGCCGTACTGCTGATGGGGGGTGGCGAAGGGATGGGTCCCGTTGAAGAGACCGCTCGAGCACTTGGTGACGCTTTGAAATGTCCGCATTCAGGCAAACCTTTGGGCCAGCTGATTGTGATCTGCGGGCGAAACAAACGGCTCGCGAACAGGCTCAATGCTGTGGAATGGTCTATACCAGTTCAGGTGAGCGTGTCTCATTCTTTTGTCGTTTCAAACGTCATTTGGTGGTCGCAGATAAGAGGATTCGAAACGAACATGCAAGAGTGGATGGGAGCTTGTGATTGCATCATCACGAAAGTATGTATCTTGTGTGCTGTTCATATCCGCAAGTTCTTGATTCTTGACACGCATGTCTGTATCAATAGGCCGGCCCAGGGACAATTGCAGAAGCTATGATTCGAGGTCTGCCTGTGATAATCAACGATTACATCGCGGGCCAGGTAAGTGTCGAGTTCTTAAAACCTGTTAGTGAACTCTCTTCTAAGAGGAGCTTTTCTCTGCAGGAAGTTGGCAACGTTCCATACGTGGTGGACAACGGCGTTGGCAAGTACTGCGAGAATCCAAACGAGATTGCGCTGACTGTGGCCGAGTGGTTTACAACCAAGAGAACAGAGCTGGCTCAAATGGCCGAGAACGCATGGAAGCTTGCTCGTCCTGATGCCGTGTTCAGAATTGTGCATGATCTTGCCGATCTTGCTCATCAGAAGGCCCTTTTGACACAGCCTCAGGCGCTGGCTTTCTAGCGAGACTGAGATTGAGCTGTGGGAAATTTTCGAAAATCGAATTCAGGCGTCGAGGTATCCTACTTTCTGCATCGGGTTTTTGTCTTTGCTCTCATTTGGATTGCAGGAGATCAGAGGTTTTTGTTCTTCAGCGCGAGGTGGGCTTTTAGTTGTCCCCTCGACGTCCCAAAGTGGGTTTCTAACTAAGCATAAGGTGCAAACTTTCGCGAGCGATGTGGCTCCAATGTCATGGCGACGCCGCTGTTTCTTTCGAGGCTTCTGTACGTTACATCTGGGAGTTGAGGGAGATGCGACGCTACCCGCAGGTACTCTGAAGCAAATCCTCTCTAGTCTAGAAACTGAGATAGTTGGCACCGGTGTTCTCTCCAGTCTCTTGTGGGCTTGCATCAACTCGAGAGCATTGGCCCAAGGCAAACGCGTCCACCAGCTAGCCCAACAAAAAGGTGGCGAGACGGAGAAGGCTCTAAGCATCCAGCTCGTCCAGATGTATCTCAAGTGTGGGAGCTTGGCCGACGCCAGAGAGGTGATCGATCGAGTAAGGATCGGGGATGTTGTGACTTGGACGAGATTGCTCGCAGCATATGCCCGGAACGGGGATTGCGAGCGAGCAATCCAGGCTTACCAGGAAATGCTCCAGGCCGGGGTGACGCCCAACAAGATCACCATCGTGACGCTGCTCAACGCTTGCGTGGAGCATTCGTGCCTCCCCAACACTGCCCAGATTCGCTCCAACGTTTTCGAGATGGGCTTTCTCTCCGACGCCGTCGTCGCCACCGTGCTCGTCAGCATGCACAGCCGGTTTGGGAGAATGGAGGACGCTTGCGACGCGTTCCGGGAGATCCAGAGGCACGACGTGGTCTCGTGGAACGCCATGCTCTGGGTGTACGCCGAGAATGACTACAGGGAAGAGGCGATGCTTCTCTTCCGGGAAATGCAGCTAGAGGGAAGTTTGCCGAGCAAAGTTTCGTTCCTGGCGGTTTTCAACGCGGTTGCTGCTGCCGACGACTCTCTAGAGGCCAGGGCGATGCATGGCTTGTTCTTGAGGAGTGGCATCGAGCAGGACTTGGCACTGGGAAACGCCATCGTCGACATGTATGGCAAGTGTGGCTGTCTCGACGAAGCGCTGGATGTTTTCCGCTCCATGCCAGAGCGGGACATCATCTCATGGACTGCCATGATCGCTGCTTTCGTCCAGTGCGGTGCCATGCTCGGGGCACTGGATTCTTTCAGGTTGATGCAACTCCAAGGAATTCGTCCAAACAAGGTGACTTTCCTCACGGTTTTGAACTCGGGGGAGATCCAGGTTCCACTCGAGGAAGCCGGGAGGATCTATGGCTACGTTCTCGAGTCAGGTCTGGATTTGGATACTGTTCTGGCCACTGCACTAATAACGATGTTTGGTAACTGCAGGGACGCTACAAGCGCAAAACTGGTGTTTGATAGAGTCGAGAGACGAGATGTGGTCCTATGGACTGTTATCGTTGCAGCGTACGCTCAATGTGGCGACTTTGCAAAAGCCATGGAGCTCTTCTACGCAATGCAGCTGGAAGGATTTCGTCCCAACAAGGCCAGCTTGATCATCGTTGTGGACTCGCTGGGGAGCTTGAGAGCTCTCCAGGAAGGGAGACGGATCCACGAGAGAATCATGGAAGAGGAGCTGGACAGGGACTACGTGATCCTCGGAAACGCGCTCATCAACATGTACCTGAGGTGTGGAGACGTCGCCAGCGCCTGGAAGTGCTTCCGGAGGATGCCAGCTCGCGACGAATCGTCATGGAACGTCATGCTCGCGGCTTGCAGCGATGATCTTCGGCTGGTCGTGACGATGGTTGGCGAGATGCAGCAGCAGGGACTGTCCCCGAGCAAGATCACGCTGCTGGCGCTCATCAACTCGTGTGTCACGGCAGCCTCGACGCTCCCGGAGGCCCGGAGAGTTCATGCCCGCGTGGTGGAGGCCGGGCTGGAGCGTGAGAAATCCATCGCAAACGCGCTGGTGGACATGTACAGCAAGTGTGGCAACTTGGAGGCCGCGAGCAGCGTCTTCTTCTCGAGCCGGCTGTTTGAGCTCGACGACGCTGTCGCGTGGAACGCCCTGGTGCTGGGACACACGCAGCACGGCAGCTGGAACGAGGCTCTGGGATTGTTCTGGGCGATGCAGCAGCAAGGAGTGAGTCCCACGGAGGTGAGCTTGGTGGGAGTGCTAGCGTCTCTCAGCCACACCGGGATGATCCAGGAAGGGTGCCGAGCCTTTGGATCGATGGAGGTGGACTATGGGATTGGTGCCGCGGCGGAGCACAGGGGATGCGTGGTGGATCTCTTGAGCAAGGTTGGATGGCTGGAGGAGGCCGAGGAGTTTATGAGAAGTGGATGTGGATCCCGGGAGGATTGCGTGGGATGGCTGACGTTGCTGGGGGCTTGTAACTTGCACGGGGACGTGGAGAGAGGATTGCGAGCAGCGTTTCGGCTTTTGGAGCTGGATGGTATCAACAGTGCTGCTCATGTCATCCTCTCCAACTTGTTTGCTCCTACTCAAGAAGAAGGGGGTGACAATTATTTAAGGGGAAGAGTTGATACATACTACCAGAAATCTATCAAGATATCTGGGTTCCATTACAGTACTTTCCATTGAGCGTTTTGGCAGCTGCAAACACCAAACCATGAGTCAAATATGTGAAAGAAACATCATGACAGTATTGAAATGTTTGTTTACCTGCTTTTGCAAGAGTGGCGCTAGAATCATCCCCAAGGGCCGTCCAGAACCCATATCCTCGTATTCCTTTGTTTTTCACATAGTTCACCTTCCTCGTCACTGACCACGCATCGTCGTAGCCAATCCAGGTAGTCCCACTGTACGCATAAGTGGAAACCGTGGTATCATTGTGAACCACGGTAGCACCACTGGACGCCAAGAAGCTCACAATCTGGGCAAACGTTGGGTTCTCCGGTAGTGCGCTTGAGACTCCATTCGAAGGCGCTCCAATCCCATGGTTTGCTGCGTTGACCAGCTGCCAATTGTAACCATAGGCGGGAATTCCGTATACCACCTTTGACTGGGTCAGCGACTGCAGCCACTGGGTGATGCCATAGTCGCCGTTGACCGTGGGGTTTGACGGGTCGTACAGTGGCGCGGGGACGTTGGTGGTGGTCTCGAATGACGGCCCGTGGAAATCGTAGGCCATGACGAGGATCCAGTCCAGGTTTGCTTGGATGGACGCCACTGGGTACGTTGCGCCGCCCATCCAGGCCGGCTGTGGATTCGCGTAGAATGTAGCTGCGGCGAGGAGCATACCCGAAGGAGCTTTGGCGCGCCACTCTTGGAAGAGAGCCCCAAGATTGGTCATCTGCGAGGCGTTGTTTGGATGCTCCCAGTCCAGATCAAGGCCATCGAAGCCATACTTCTTAGCGAGCGTAATCGTGCTGTTGATGAACGTGGCCCGCGAAGATGGCGAGCTCACCATGGCAGCAAACGCTTCCTTGTCGCTGCTGCCACCCCCGATCGACAAGAGGGTCTTGACGTTTGGATTCTTGAGCTTGACGGTGGAGGCAAAGGACGAGATCTTGGAGTTGCCGGGATCCAAGGAAGCCGACGGAGCCACCGTGAAGGTCGTGGGGTTTAGATCCACGAATGCGTAGAGCAAGTGCGTGTAGAGGCACGAGTTGATTTGGGATGCCGGCGAGGAGTCAACGTACCAGTAGCCAAGTTTGACCGGGGTGATCGGTGTGGAAGTGCAAGCTCCGCTCTGGCAACCCTGGCCGCAGTATGAAGATCCAGTGCCGCAGAAGCCATATTGGCTGCAGCAAGAGGAAGAGGGAGAACAAGCCGCAAAGTTTGCCTGGATGCCACAGATCTCTTGATTGCACTGGCTCTGGCAGCCAGATCCACAATAGGCTGTCGTTGTGCCGCAGTAGCCATACTGGCTGCAGCACCGGCCTGGTGGACAAGATGCAAATGATGCTTGGGCACCACAATCCTGAGATACTGTGAATTTTCCTGCTGACAATGTTAGAAGCAACACTAGAATGACTGTTGCCATGTTTTGATTTTTCCTTTGCCCTTGGTGATCTTAAATACTATATATTTATCAAATAGACTTTTCTACTAAATCACGGCGGTGCATGTGTAAGGGAAGCAACAGCTTTGAAAAACTCCTCCAGGATTTATTGGTGAGCAACTGCCAGCAAATCCGACGCAATCTTCTTTTAATCCAGAAGACATAATGAAGATAATCACTAGCATCAACACGGAAGCGTGTCTCCACTCCATTGCAAGTTCTTCAAGACTCACAAGAGTTTTCCAATCAAAAGGTTGGTTTTGGGTGTTGTTTTTTCCTCCATAGAGATAGTGA
Source organism: Selaginella moellendorffii (assembly GCF_000143415.4). Taxonomy (NCBI): domain Eukaryota; kingdom Viridiplantae; phylum Streptophyta; class Lycopodiopsida; order Selaginellales; family Selaginellaceae; genus Selaginella; species Selaginella moellendorffii. Next base: position 1,282,994 of record NW_003314292.1, on the reverse strand, counting down.
CTGGAGAGTTAGCTTGGATTTGGTGTTGACAAATTATCAAGGAGTCCAATGGATTACTTTACTGCTTCCTTTATTCCATGAGAACTTTGGTAGACAATACAGCTAACATGCTAGATGTCACAAAAAATGGGAATCGCCAAAGCTTAAGAGAGACTAAAAGGCTGTTTGATATCTTTCCAAGAAAGAACTTGGTGTTGTGGACTGCTCTCATATCCGCATATGCCCAATCAGGGCATCTCCAGCAAGCCAAAGCTCTGTTTGAGAAAATCCCACAGACAAATCTTGTGACTTGGACAGCCATGGTATATGCCTATGCTCAGGGAGGGCATCTTGATAGCGCAAGGGAAACCTTCGATCAAATGCCTGAGAGGAATGTTATTTCGTGGACTGTTATGCTTGAAGCTTACTCCAGCCACGGCCATCTCTTGGACTGCCAAGAGCTCTTCCAGGAAATGCCACAGCGCAACTTGGTTTCCTGGAATGCAATGCTAAATGCGTTTGTCAAATGTGGGGATAGCCTTGAAGATGCGGTTTTCTGTTTCAATAAAATGCCACAACACTCCTTGGTCTCATTTACAACTATGCTCGCTGCGTATACCCAATTCGGGCATTTTCAAAGATCCAGAGAAACGTTTAACAGCATGCCTGTATGGGATCTAGCTGCTTATAACGCATATTTAGTGACATTTCAAAAACAAGGAAATTTAGAAATGGTCAGCACTGTGTACCAAAACATGATGGAAAAAGACGTAGCTTCTGTAAATATTCTTCTTACAGCATATGCCCAGGAAGGGCTCATTAAAGAAGCAATAAGCATTTTTAGAAAGGCCTTAACCAAGGACATAGTCTCGTGGACAACAATCGTGGCCGTCTATGGAACAGCTAGCTACGTTGACCGAGCAAGAGTTGTGTTTGACCAAATTTCTCAGAAAAATATAGTGACCTGGAATGCATTGCTGGCATCGTATGCCCAATATGGGCATTCCACACAAGCAATCTTCCTTTTGGATACACTCAAGCTCTACTTGTCTCCCAACGAGGCTTGTTTTGCCTCTGGACTTCTGGCATGGAAGCACACTGGAAAGATTGGGGCAGCAATGCTATGTTTCCATTCCATGCAATACGACTTTGGCTTGGTACCTACAAAGCAACATTACTGTTGCGTGGTTGATCTCTTGGCAAGGGGAGGATTTGTGGAAGATGCATGGGATGTTGTTTTAAATATGCCATTCGAGCCCAGTGGATTGGAGTGGTCATGCTTGGTAGGCTTGCCAGATCCCAAGTTTGCCTTCGTCGCAGAGTATGCAAATAAGGTTGTGGAGCTAGAGCCAAAATGTGGAGCTGCATATGCCATGCTTGCTAGAAATTTTGCATTGGCGGCCCCTTGATTATTCGATGCAATGCTCTTCCAATTTTTCTTAAAAATTTGATGCTCGCCAGCGTTTTGTCAACAGAAAACCGGTAAAGCAAAGAATGTGAAGAGGTTTTGCTTTCTTCTTTTATGTTGTTCAGTTTCCTTTATAACCGCTCGTTCTTTTCCTATCTCCCTCTCCAAATGTACCCATCGATTAGCACTGATGGCTTGGGCAGGGAGTTCATTTGGAGCTTCAAGTTAGACACCATGACAATCGCGGTTTTCTTCTACTTCTTCTTCTTCTCCTTCTCCAGTGTTGTCCTTTCCCATGCACGGCAATTTCCAACCAAGCGATTTCATTTGGATCAAAATCTTACCAGCATGTTTGACACCACGTCTTTCTCTCAACACTTTTCAGTGGTGTGGGGATTTGATCACAGCGAAGTTTCGGAGAACGGTATGGAAGTCACACTCAAACTAGACAGCACATCAGGTACATATTAAGTTCTCTCTCTCTAAAAGACTGATTTATCCATGGCTCAGGTTCCGGGATCAAGTCTCACAACAATTACACGTTTCGCTCCTTCAACTCGGCCGTGAAACTTCCGGCAAACTATTCCTCTGGAGTTTACACACGATGAGATTGACTTAGGATTTTTGGGAGCAGCATCTGGGGATCTATACATCATCCAGACAAACATCTACGGCAATGGCAGCACGTCCACTGGAAGAGAGCAAAGGTTCAAGCTATGGTTTGATCCCACTGCCGACTTCCACAACTACAGCATCTTTTGAACTCCTTATCACATTGTGTAAGTCTTCATTGAGAAAGAAAATGTGCTATTTTTCTTATAATCACTCACAGGTTCTTTGTGGATGATATACCCATTCGAGAAGTTCTCAAGTCGGAAGAACTGGGAGAAGACTATCCTCTGAAGCCAATGAACGTTTTCGCTACAATCTGGGATGCTTCTCAATGGCCACAGATGGTGGAAGATCTAAAGTAGACTACTCATATGCTCCATTTGCCACCGAGTACTCCAACTTGATCCTCAGTGACTGTCACTCGTCAACTTTAGCTGAGGAGTGTCCATCTGGAGCTTCGAGCGTGGTTCCCCAAGCATTGCTCAGTGAATCACAACACCATTTGCTACCGTGCTAACTATATGATATACGACTACTGTGAAGATAAATCCAGATATCCACAGGCTCTTCCCGAGTGTCGATCTGGATAGATCATGTGATGTAAAACTTTTATTAAATTATTTCATAAAATTGGCCACTCTCAAGACGAGCAGTTCTGACCTTTCCAGCCGATTCTTCGGTTCTCAACGTCATAAAACACCAGCTTATCCTTTAAAACAATCTCTGCAAAGTTTCAATCCTAATCAGAATTAAGTTTCATATGAAAAACTTTACCTCCAAATATTGTCAGGCCATCAGCTGATGACCATGCGTAGCAGTATCCATTGCGCTTCTAAAATATCACTAAGAACTGGCATTAACTAGCAGAATAACGAACCTTTTTATACTCTGCCATCACCAGATAATTGTCTGGTTTTAGTTTCATTGTTGATCCTCCGCTGAAAGTAAGCGTCACATTTGGAAATGATGTTTCCATAGTTAATCTACACAAGAGAGAAACAAATGAGTTTAATTGTTCTTTCCATTCTCATTCTACCCTGATTTAAGGTAGAAGCATTCAAGTCCTTCCAGCTTAGGTCCCAGCTTTGCTGTAGTTAGGCTCTTAATCTGCGCATCATTAAACTCTGATAAAAGAGCCTTCTAGTATACTTACCTCCTGGAAAAGCATTCGGTTTGCTTTAGTCGTGAGAAGTACGAAAGTCGTGCCACTGTCAATGATAACACCAGTGTTATTCGTGCTGTTTCTAACATACGAAAACTCTTTTGGATCGATTGGAAGAACTTTTGAGTTGACCGAAATGCTGAGCAAGTCGACATTGTAGTGAGTCCTGATTGAGTGAATGAAAGCATCAGCAAAGATGGAAAAGATCATATACAATCTTACGTGACGTTTAAGAGGGGAGTGAAAACCATCTCTGTTGTGTTTGGTGCTTCCCCAAACTCGAGTATGCCGCCACCGTGTTTTTCACCCCCTAAGCAATGAGAGAAAACTCTCGACATGTTCCTCTGGGTCGCAATCTGGTTGGGAACAGTCTTAGAAATCAGGCCAAATCCCATGATTCCATCCACAGGCCAGCTTCCAGTAATGTTTGTTGCACACCTGAACAAATGTTGTGTGCTTAAAGAGAGAGAAAGGAAAGAAAAGCAACGAACCCGAAGAAAATGCGTGAAGTCGTAGCATTTCCACCGTGAAGGACGTAGTGCATGTCATCCCTCACGTACGCCCCGACCGAAGCTGACTTGTCCTGGTATGAACTGACGTAGGCACAAGCGCTGTTGTTTCCACTACGGGAACAGACTACTTCCTCCCCAGTGCATAGTGGATCCGAGCATGATGAAACGGAAGAAGTTGACGACGCGGAGAGATTGTAGATTGACAAAGGAGGCTGATCAGTTCAAACGCATTATTAGAACGCATAAACAAAAGCTTTCTTTTTCTAACTTACAATTATGTCCTGTTTTGACAAGCAGGAGCGACATGGCGAGCACTTTACCCAGAGTATGTCGCTCCCGGTATCAACAATGACTTTAAGCTTCTGGACTGGATTTCCAAGTCCTATTTCAGTGTAGTAGAGCCTGACAGTAGAGAAGGAAGATATGAATGAATGGATTTAAGTTCGAGGAGCTTACCCAAGATCAGAGTAGTTTCCTTTGAGAGGGAAGCTTATCCCTTGGAGAAATCTCCCACGCCTGTCATTGTGCTCCACAAGGTGTTGCAAGTGTTGCTTGCTCATGCCAAGGCCGAGCTTCTCATTCTGCTTGCTCGATCCTTCCAATCCAGAGTACCTGTGCTGGAGCTTGAGGATTCCAGCTCCTTCTCCAGCAGCCAGCAGAAGTGCGAGAAGGAAACACAAATTGAGGAAAGAGTTCATCTATAAAGCAAACACAAACAAAAATTCGAAGGCTACTTTGCAGAAAGTGATCGCTTTTCAAGCTCCTGCTTCCACAGTGGCTCACTGAGACGACCTGCTCACGAAGAGGCTTCAACCAAGCCTCCACTTCCCTGTCAGGATGCGCAAGCAGACGTGTGTAATTAGTCTTGCCCTTGGCCAAGTCTGAAGCGATTTGAGGCTGTGCTGATGAGATGATATGCTTCTGCCTGAATTAAGAACTTGTCCAACTGACTAAGTCACTATCACAGTAGTGACGCCGGAAAAAAGTGCCCGGCTTCAACGTGGAGAAGAAAAATTTGGAGAGATTCCTGTATTTTAGTAGTTGTTCAAGCAGCAAACGGGAAACTCCCCGGCTTAAAACGCGTTGTTGTATAGTTAATTTATCTGTTGAAACAAAAAATGGCCCTTGAAAACGTCCTAGCAGTAACTAGACTAGCCTGACTCGGAGAGACCTCAAGAGACAATAGAGTCCTGCTATGGAAAAAGAACCAAAGATTTCTTCTTAAGGTTCGAACTGCAGACCTTCAGTGTGTGAGACCATCATCTGCAAAAAATGGAGGTCATCTTGGGCATCAAGTTAAATGCTGCGCATCACCACAAGCCCAAGAGCTCCTGCCCTGGGCATTCTCCTCCGGACATCGATTTCGCCTGAAGGTAAGGTGACGTTCTGTTTGCGATCGATGATTGTCTCACGTCCATGAGCTGTAGAAAATGGAAAGGTTTTTGGGTAAAACTGCGCCCTTCTTTCTTGATGCATATTTTTGCTGAAAACGAGAAAATTCTTTTGCAGAACGAACTTCTTGATTTTTCAGAGTAAACACAGGTCAAGTCGTCTTTCCACCAAAAGTCCTTGTTCTTTTGGACTACGAGGGCTGCCATGTAACAAGGTTCCTTTGAACTTCGAAAGAACATTGAAGATTTCCACTTCAAGATGGACGGCTTGGTGAGTTACATCTAGAAGTCTTTGGAGGTATCGGTGTAGGTCCGATTTTCCGTTCTAACTTGGCAAGAAAACGGGATGGAGACTACGTACATGGTCTGCCTCTCTTCTGGGCAAGGGCAGCTGTGGCACGACTTTGAGTTCCAGATTCGTGCAGTATATTGGGAGTATACAATGCGACTTCCATGGAAGGTTGCTTATGTGAGAGTGGAATGACAACGCTTTATAGTCAATTTCGAGGAGGTCTCGAGGAGCTATCTCTGGTAGTCCCTCGGACGGCCATTTCAGCGATGCAAGAACCGTGACTTTAGAAGATGTACAGTGGAGACTTGCTCGAATTCATCGTAAGCATGTAGTTCTCAAGTTTTTTAGTGTGTATATTAACTTAGGTGGAAGAAGTGGTCACCAGATACTCCAGTTGCTACTATTGTCGACCAGGAGCTCTTGAGGTACCGAGTCATTTTTGTGGTTGGCACTTGTACAAGTCAATCGGATAAAAAGGCACACTTATCAGCCGGCTTTCACCATACCAGGCGAGGTTTACAGGCCCAGCTCACGTCCAGATCCCTGTAAATGTGTTCAGAGTTCGGCTGGGATCAATAAAGGCATGGTTTTGGTCAGATCAAAACTTGTAAGCCAGCACCATGCTGGAGATTGCGTCCATGAGCCATGAGCAAGAAAGAGACACAAGTCTTAGATTACTTATAACCTTGAATGCCAATCTTGATTAGTAAACAAAAGTGTATAAATCAATTGGGATATTCCTACGACAAGTCCAATTTAGGCTTACAATTAGAACAGGGTTATGCCTTTCTTATTAAAACGTTTAATAGTGTTTAACAATATTCATGTAGATTACAATAGCTCTAGGATAATAATCTTGAAGGCAACATGGTGCCTTTGAGCTTCTGAGAGCATCCCATAGTCAGCTAGTGGCAACACAATAATTATGAAAAAGTGATCTTGAATCTAAAAGTGTTCTTAAGAACCTTCAGTAAATCTAATCAATAGAAGAGTGTTTTGGTTTTTTTCTTGCAAAAGTGTGTGATAGTGGGGGAGTTCAGGGCAATTGTGCCTTGGAGCCTCCATCCTATGATGGCTTGTAGCTGACCAATAGAAACACAATGGCCTTAAGTGGTCCCTTTCCCTCCAAATGCACTTCATCATCCTCCCTTATGCAAGATTATTCCTGTGCAACACAACAAGGAATCAAGGCTCCCAGCTCAATTGATTAGTCTTTTAGCTATTAAGTGAGTTGATTATACTTGAATTTATGCAGCCTCACTTAATGCCATTAACAGTGAGTTTGTGGTAGAGTGGTTGAAGCCTCCAGACCTACACAGAATGATAAAAGGGCAGCAAGCAACCATGCAAAGTCGTTAAAATTCTACATATAAGAAATAACCAAACTAAACACTTCTAGGACACCAACACATCATGCTTTATGATTACCATACATCCTTCTACAAGGCCAAAGGTGGGATTTGAGAAAAGAAGTGTGTGGAATGCTGCAGAAAAAGATATTTACCTTAGGAGGTAAATGTGGAGTTTAGGCGGCCAAATTTGAACTTGAAGATTCCCAAGGCAAGCAAGATTATAGAATCAATAGATCAGAAGGAAGTTAAGGAGGATGTTGTAGTTGAAAAGTTGCAAGAAGAGGTCCAAGGGTCTGATCATGAACCCCAGTTAGAGGATTAAGGTTGAGTTTATCAAGATGGACCACCAGATGGTGGCCCTCTGTAAAATGGTGGCAAAATCAGGGTTAAACACTTGACAATCTAAATGTAAGTGACTACCCTTAATGATAGAATAATTCATTTACTAATATTGTTATGAGTAGAAGGTCAAAACTAGTAGTATGGAACCGAAAAAGAAGATTTACAGTTGCATTCTGTATAAGCTCAAAAGCAACATGCATCACTACACGTGATCTTGGGCTTTAAGATTCAAGGTGATTTGAATTAAGATTTGATCCAGGAATGCCCAAATTGGGGCCTTTCTAGCATCCAAAAACTTGACATATGTGCCTCAAGCAATCACAAAGGATGGTCAAAGGGAGAAATTCAAACATTCAAGTATATATAATACCTTATAGTGGCTATAAAGTCTTATAAAGGAAGAAGAAGAAGCTCCTTAAGTTGCATTTGCAAAAAGAGGTTATAAAATATGAGCAGGTGAGTGGTAAAATAAAAAAAAAATAAAAAACTTTTCCACAAGATTGCCAAGGGGGCTTATGGTCAAAATAGGACTAAGAATGGTAATAAATTAGAGTATGTAGGGGTTAAGGAGAGACTATAGAGAAAAACACTCTCTAAAAATTATATGTCTAAACCATCATATAGGTAATGGAGTTTGAGCTTAGAAATGTTCTTCAGAGATAAAGATTCCTTACAAGAGTAAACAAGTGAAATCTATGAACAAGACTGTGTGATTGCAACGCATATAGATAAAAAAAACAGATGATGATATAGGCATCTTAGGTGGTGGCAGTTGTACTATCGAAATAATTTTGTCCACCTTTTCACCATGAGGTTTTTCCAAAATATATATGGCAGATAGAAGAATGGATTTAGGGTGGAGGCCCTTTGAGGATCTAAGGGATATGTGGCTTAAGGAGTGTTGGCATATGGTGTTGTGATGAAATGGTTGGCAAGAAAATAAAGTGATACCCTTATATTAAGAATTAAGGAATTATAACTAGTAAGGTGAATTTCTCTATAGAGTAGAGTTGAAGGGAACCATTCCCTATAGTAGGTAGTAAAGTAGGAGCAAATGAGAGCAAAATCTATTGAACTAGCTGGACTAAAGGGCATTAATTATTATGGAGTCTAAGAGTAACAAAAGGATCACAAAAATTTAGAGTTGGATGGAAAATGTATATGTATCTTAAGAGGAGAGGGATATTTGTTACAAATGTAATTACGGGTATCAAAAATTACTTATTGGCAAATCCTTTTGGATATTTTTTCTTTACTGCCATGACTGCAGGAGGTTGGTATTGTTCCTTGGGTATGGATTTTGTTACCTCGTACTTTATGATGTCAGCTTGCTCTTGGGCTCATAGGATGGATTTGAGGTGTTCCATTTGCATGAGTTGCGCTTGGGCTCGTGAGTGAGGCACATTAGCAACTGAAAGCTATACTTTGAGTTGGTTTTCACGTGTGTACGTGCATAAGGACGGAATTCTTAAGTGCTATTAGTTAAGCATCCTTAACCTGGTTAAAGAAACTCAATTTGCTAGCTTACACTTACTAGTGTTGGGAACCCCCATAATATTGAGCTTAGTCCCTCAATATTCGCTATATGATAGCTTATTATGTTTGCCAAGAAACTCTCGCTATTATACTCTATATATTGGTCCCGTTTGGTCCTATGGCTATTTATGGAAAGTGTTTAGATTTCCAAGTTAGACATATTTATAGAATGTAGGGCTTGTCTTAAACATGATGGTGTTATTCCCGTGTCCAAATTTGTAATCTAATGCCATTCCATATTTAGTAATTTTTTGTGATGATCCCGAGTAATATCATGGCTGCACAACAGGAGTTTTTGCAGCTGGTTTCTCAGGTTTGGATTAGTAATTTGCCACTGGAAATGTAGAGTTTTTCAGGTTCAAAATGTGAGACACAAAATCCCTAGGCCCCAAAGTGGAGCTGGAAATGGTGCCACGTGGTAGTGGCCGAAGTGAAAGCCAAACGAGCGTAACACGTTTGGACTAAAAGCTCCGACTTGAAAGGTCGAGAGTGGGAGTGGAACTCCGAACAAAGTGCTCGAGGAACAAGCACGAAGCGAGCAATAAGCGAGGCTCCAAAAAGGGACCCAAAAAGGACCAACACATGACACGTGGAAGTATCCGAGATGGAGTCCGAGACGGACCCTAGTTGGAGTCCGAGATGGACCCGAAGTGGAGTCCGATATGGAGTCCGAAGTGGGGTCCGAGATGGAGTCCGATATGGAGTCCGAGATGGACCCAAAGTGGAGTCCGATATGGAGTCCGAAGTGGAGTCCGAGATGGAGTCCGAGATGGACCCGAGATGGAGTCCGAGATGGAGTCCGAGATGGACCCGAGATGGAGTCCGAGATGGAGTCCGAGGTGGACCGAGATGGAGTCCGAGATGGACCAGAGATGGAGTCCGAGATGGACCGAGACGGAGTCCGAGATGGACCCGAGATGGAGTCCGAGATGGACCGAGACGGAGTCCGAGATGGAGTCCGAGACGGAGTCCGAGATGGAGTCCGAGATGGAGCCCGAGATGGACCGAGACGGAGCCCGAGATGGAGTTCGAGATGGAGTCCGAGAAGGACCTGAGATGGAGTTTGAGGTCGAGACCGAGACCGAGACTAGGACCGAGACCGAGACCGAGACCGGGACCGAGACTGGGACCGAGACCAAGACCGAGGCCAAGGCTGAGACCGAGCCCGAGCCCGAGTCCGAGTCCGAGTCCAAGTCCGAGTCCGAGTCCGAGTTCGAGTCTGAGAGGGTGAAAGCCCAAAGCATTCGTCTCCCAGACCCTGGGGGGTTTGGTGAGCTCCAAAAGTATAGTAAGGGGGGAGGATTGCAGTGGAGCCAGTTTGGCCAGGAAAGGCCAGTTTGGCCCAGGAAGGCCAGACCCAGTGTTGGGTGATGAACTGACCACTGGGAAGTCCAAAACTAGAGTGAACACGGACCGACAAGTGGGGTAGCTTGGTGAAGTGTTCAAGAGCCGGCTTTAGTTCCCCCGGGAGATCGACTGGCCGATGCTCCCAGTCCAAGTGTGGGTGGCACTACCTACTTGGATACTAGGCGTGGCTTAACGGAACCTCGCTCTAAGCCCATGGCTAGAGCACCTAAAGGCGAAAGGCAGGGAGAGTACCCAGGTGGCTCGCGTGAGGCCACGGTGTTCCGAAATGTTGTCCCAAAGGCCTAAACTATGGAAAGGAAGAGGAGCAGTCCTCTGGGGTAGTGACCAAGGACACAGTCGTGTGGTGAGGAAGTCCCAGAGGACCATGGGACTTAGGGGTCAGGCCTGTGGGCCTCAATCCAGTGGCAGTGTTGGCAAACACGGCCAGGGGCAGAAAGGGACTTGGTAGGAACTGACAAAGGGACTTTGGGGAAGACAATTCCCCAGGTCTGTAGGCATTCTAAGGATGCTAAGGAGTGGATCTAAGATGACCACTTGGCCCAGTCTTGGAGAGATGGGATGGTGATGCAAGTGGTATTAGACCACTAGTGTAGCAAAGGTGAATGGGCATGGCCTTAGCGTAACGGGCCGAGATGTCAGTGGTACCTTTGGGTGTCGGTCTTGGGACCGGACACGTGGAGCACTTGGACCAGGTGCAAGTGTTGAGTGGCATGGATGCCATTCTTGGGGCTAGCAAGTCCCAAGTCCTGAATTGGACTGATGGAGGTTGTGAATGAGACTCCTCCAAGTGTTCGGAGGTGCGGTTAAGTGACTAAAGTAGAATGGAAAATTTAGTCGTTTACAACTTGGTATCAGAGCTGTTCCTTAGTCCGACTTTTATTGGTGCTCAAGTATATCACCATTGATGTTGGCATCGAAAGGTCCTAGAAGTGGGCCTATCTTTGAGGAGTAGCATGTCGAGAGGACATGGCTCTCCACTCAAGTTCATGCGTGAACTTGGGCACGATGTGGTGGATAGAAAAGGGCCAATAATGGAACGACTTTGGGATCTTGGGAACAGTATGTGGTTTTCCTCGGAGAGTTGAGGATGTGATCCAGACGAGCGTTTAACTTAGCAAATTGGCTAATGTAGTTGTGGTAAACAACTATAGTTGGGATCACGGGAAAGATAAAGACTCCAAAACAATAAAGGAGTCACAAGATTATCCTCACATAGTTGAGGTTGGTGCTCATGAATGTGAGACCAAAAGTAATGACCATGGGAGGTCAAATACAGAAGAGGACCCAAGTCCTTGAAATGGTAGTCGGGGCTACCTTTAATAAATGTTGGAAAAACCCAAGGAATTGGGGGGTGTACTTAGAGATGAGTTGGTATTTTCATCACATGGACAAGTAGTCCTAAGGGGCAAAGGTTGCCCCAGAGAACAAAATCAAGTGTCAGAGTAACACTTGTGAAAATAATCCTTGTGAGTGAGAACATGAATGCAAGAAGTGTATTCCAGTGAGCTAGTGCCCGACAAGTAGGACCTTACGGGTCTGTGGATTAACCAAGTCCAAAACTGCTGGATGACTCAAGTAGAGTCAAGGAATGGTCCTAAAGGACTGATGGAAGCATTTGGACTGAAGTGTGTGGTACCCCACAAAGGATGGGGGGGATCATAGGATTCAAGGATGAGAATAGAGGGTATCTCATCAATGGCAGAATGTGCCATACTAAAGTTGTGGGAAAGATATTCCCAGAAGAAAGCAACTTTGGCCCAGATTTGGGTGCAAACTCTATGGTGTGGTGCTAACGGATAGTTAGCATGAGGAACAACTATATTGGTCTTGGCAAAGACTTAGACACAAAGAAGAAGTGTCATAGAGGTAAGCACGTGGAGCCGATGGTGTGGAGACACCAAATGTGCCAAGGTGTGATACCTTGAGGCTATGTTGGTGGGTTCATGAGAACCCCTTGCCAAAGGAATCCCAATGGAAATGGGAATGGCATAGCCTAAGCTGCAGAGCATGCAGTTGGAGTGTGGTGACCCAGATAATGATGGAGGTGTGGAAGCACCAGCAATGAGTTGTAGGACTTGACAACTATGAGGCAACTAAGCAAGAGGTGCAAAATAATTGGTTAAACGGGTAGAAGGTAGCTACCCAAGCCTTCTTAATGGCATAAGGAAGTTGGATATACCCTTACGGGGGATAAGTTGCTTATGTTGCGATATAGTAAGTCAATGTCATGAAAGGAAATACTCATTGTCAAGGAAGCCGTCATTGGGACACCCGAACACTCTAGAACACCAGGAGGTGGTGTTTGATGTCGCGAGGGCAATAGATAAGGCCCAAGGGACTAAGTCCCTAATGAATGATGGATAGAAGGTGCTATCCAAATGTCCAAGGTGGCGGAGACAGGAGAAGACTATCTACTCGAATTGGACAAAGCCAAAAATGGAATTTTGGCAAGGCTAGCAATGGGCATGTAAGGGCCCATAACCAACAACGTAATCCCGGTGTGTGGGATTATAGGGTGAGCATACCTGGATTGAGGAACCACTCCCTAAGCTATCGGGTAGGTTCGTTCCTAAGAATACTTGCTAAGGCATGATAGAAAGTGCAAAACTATCCTCCTAATCGGGAGGAGAATGACCGAAGGAAAGGTGTGAAGCCAAAAGCAAATAGTAAGGGGATAGAACCAAACCATAGGAATCGAAGGGCATAACCAAAGGTAGTTATGCCAGCTGGGAGTGGAGAATCAAGTGGGGGCTCAAGGGTGTTGCCGCTAGCAACCGTGATGCCATGGAGAGTCTAAAATATGGAATTGTCCATGTTAGACTATATGGTAATTGGAAAGCTTGCAAAAAGGGAGGCCTTAGCAAGCTAAGGGACAAGGTTCCTTCAAGGTTCCCAAAGATGATTCTAGGTAGCTTAGTACCTAGAAAGGCCAAGTGTAAATGGTTCAAAGCACGCGCGAAATCAGAGTGGTGCAGCAGAAGCGTGGTCTTGAAGCTTGCCATGAGGCAAGGCTATCAAGGTTAGGGAAGTAGTTCCCGAGTGTTCAAAGAAAGGGCTTTGAACGAAAGTCGATGATCAAGGGCTTTCACGCTTGTGCAGGAACCATATTACAGTGAACAAATACCCTAGTTGAAGGTGATAACTTCAAAAAGGGTGGGCCATGGGGCCAAGCATGGAGGAGTCCATGCATGATCACAGACTTGTCAAGTGAGAGGACTTGGCAATGTGGAGGAACTAGGTTCCTAAGCTGTGATCTGTAGCGCGCTTTGAGTATAAGTTGGTGCATCGGCGTGGGGAGTCACGCCAGGCATCCTGGGTGATGCCATCCGTAGATGCATATACGGAGGTTGGGTTCGAGTCCCGACCCTCTAGTGCTTGGGTTCGAGTCCTAACTCACTAGGGCGTGGTGATGGTTTGGAATATGAGGACACTCATTTTTCGGTGGTCATGGACTCTCAGTGTGGAGACTGGTTTGGGCACACCGCCAAGCGAGGGATGCCTCAGAGTCGTGATGCACGGTTAGATTGCTTAGAGTGAAAGCTCGGCATATCTAACTTGAACACTTTGGTGCAAAGGGCACCAAGGACGTGGTGAATGAGATGGGGACACCCAGTCTCAGTTGCTATGGATCCTTGGCCGGAAGGGCTAGCTTGGGCGCACCGCCAAGTGTGGGGGATGCCCCCGGGGTCATAGTCAACAACTTAGTAAGGTCTGGAAGACCTAATTCCTATTGGTAGACCTATTAAGGGGTCAAGATGAGATCACTAGGTGATCTTATGGCTAAATAAGGACAAGGTCTTTGTTTGGGTTAAGGAATATGATTCTTAGTTCAAAGTGTTGATTTGAACTATTGATAAAGGTGTGGCTTGGTCAAGGTGACTAAGTGGGAAGGACACCTAAGGGAAATGAACTACTACAATACAATGGTATTATGAGTTCAAGAAAATAGTCTCCAGAGACAGGCCCATGGGAGGGTCACAAGGTTGGGCTAGGTAGAGAGCCTAGAACAGTTGGGGAGACTTACTAGGGGTGAACACCCTAGTCTGGGCAAAGCAGATCCTTTGCTATGGAACCAAAAGAATACCTCCAAGAGGGAGGTAATGATCCTATGTTACTTGGTGCAACAATCCAAGGATAGGAATAAAAGACGAGTGCCCAAGATAGGGCCGTGGAATCCATTGGATAAAATCCAAGTGGCAAAGTTAGCCAAGGAACACTAATGTGTTTGATGCTAACGGATTGCGGAAAAAGAAGTGGACTTCCAAGGACGGATTCCCAAGTGCTCCAATTTGGCAAAGAAAAGGCTCCAAGTGAGGGAGCAACTAAGGAGCCAAAAGATAGGGCCGTGGACAGCCCTAGCACAAATAATGATAAATGGAACATAATGCCAATGGTGGCACAAAAATAGAAAAGTTGATGAGGGTGCCCTCGAGTAGAGAACTTCTTAGGGGGGGAAATGGAGTTGCATAAAATGTGCAAGGCAAGGTGTCGGAGACACCTAGGAAATTGACTTCAAGAAGTCAAAAGTAAACGTTCGAATGTGCAAAGGTAGATCAATGGGATCTGTGACTACTCAAGAATGAGTAGTGGAATTGAGTTAGAGAGGGTGTCTCTAACGGGTTTAGCAAGAACTGAACCAATAAAAAGGAGCAACCCACCCCAGGTGGTCAAGTGAGTCTCTAAGTTGGAGAGACTATCCTCCTTAGAGGATGGGCAAGGCATGGTGAGCCTTCAATGTCAAACCATTGACAAATATTGGTTAGGTGCCAAAGATGGAAATGGTAACACATGCGGGTGTTACTTTATAAAATGGTTTACCATTCGATGAGGACATCGAACTTCGTCTATAGGTGGTGGAGTTGTGAGACACAAAATCCCTAGACCCCAAAGTGGAGCTGGAAATGGTGCCACGTGGTAGTGGCCGAAGTGAAAGCCAAACGAGCGTAACACGTTTGGACTAAAAGCTCCGACTTGAAAGGTCGAGAGTGGGAGTGGAACTCTGAACAAAGTGCTCGAGGAACAAGCACGAAGCGAGCAATAAGCGAGGCTCCAAAAAGGGACCCAAAAAGGACCAACACATGACACGTGGAAGTATCCGAGATGGAGTCCGAGACGGACCCTAGTTGGAGTCCGAGATGGACCCGAAGTGGAGTCCGATATGGAGTCCGAAGTGGGGTCCGAGATGGAGTCCGATATGGAGTTCGAGATGGACCCGAAGTGGAGTCTGATATGGAGTCCGAAGTGGAGTCCGAGATGGAGTCCGAGATGGACCCGAGATGGAGTCCGAGATGGAGTCCGAGGTGGACCGAGATGGAGTCCGAGATGGACCGAGACGGAGTCCGAGATGGACCCGAGATGGACCGAGACGGAGTCCGAGATGGACCCCAGATGGAGTCCGAGATGGACCGAGACGGAGTCCGAGATGGAGTCCGAGATGGAGCCCGAGATGGACCGAGACGGAGCCCGAGATGGAGTTCGAGATGGAGTCCGAGAAGGACCTGAGATGGAGTTCGAGGTCGAGACCGAGACCGAGACCGGGACCGAGACCGAGACCGAGATTGGGACCGAGACTGGGACCGAGACCAAGACCGAGGCCAAGGCTGAGACCGAGCCCGAGCCCGAGTCCGAGTCTGAGTCCGAGTCTGAGTCCGAGTCCGAGTCCGAGTCCGAGTTTGAGTCTGAGAGGGTGAAAGCCCAAAGCGTTCGTCTCCCAGACCCTAGGGGGTTTGGTGAGCTCCAAAAGTATAGTAAGGGGGGAGGATTGCAGTGGAGCCAGTTTGGCCAGGAAAGGCCAGTTTGGCCCAGGAAGGCCAAACCCAGTGTTGGGTGATGAACTGACCACTGGGAATTCCAAAACTAGAGTGAACACGGACCGACAAGCGGGGTAGCTTGGTGAAGTGTTCAAGAGCCGGCTTTAGTTGCCCCGGGAGATTGACTGGCCGATGCTCCCAGTCCAAGTGTGGGTGGCACTACCTACTTGGATACCAGGCGTGGCTCAACAGAACCTCGCTCTAAGCCCATGGCTAGAGCACCTAAAGGCGAAAGGCGGGGAGAGTACCCAAGTGGCTCGCGTGAGGCCACAGTGTTCCGAAATGTTGTCCCAAAGGCCTAGACTGTGGAAAGGAAGAGGAGAAGTCCTCTGGGGTAGTGACCAAGGACACAGTCGTGTGGTGAGGAAGTCCCAGAGGACCATGGGACTTAGGGGTCGGGCCTGTGGGCCTCGATCCAGTGACAGTGTTGGCAAACACGGCCAGGGGCAGAAAGGGACTTGGTAGGAACTGACAAAGGGACTTTGGGGAAGGCAATTCCCCAGGTCTGTGGGCATCCTAAGGATGCTAAGGAGTGGATCTAGGATGACCACTTGTGGACAGATGGCCCAGTCTTGGAGAGACGGGATGGTGATGCAAGTGGTATTGGACCACTAGTGTAGCAAAGGTGAATGGGCATGGCCTTAGCGTAACGGGCCGAGATGTCAGTGGTACCTTTAGGTGTCGGTCTTGGGACCGGACACGTGGAGCACTTGGACCAGGTGCAAGTGTTGAGTGGCATGGATGCCATTCTTGGGGCTAGCAAGTCCCAAGTCCTGAATTGGACTAATGGAGGTTGTGAATGAGACTCCTCCAAGTGTTCAGAGGTGTGGTTAAGTGACTAAAGTAGAATGGAAAATTTAGTCGTTTACACAAAAATTGTACCAGAGCATACAAATGTAGGGGACAATGGTGTCCCAAATCCTGTGAGACAACAGCTCCTCCAGTGCCTTCAAAGATTGTAGGGGGTTCCAAATGTATAGTAGGGATAGGGATAGTGGGTGGCTGACCAACCTAATACATAGTCTAACTCTTGCTTGCACCTTTGTCCTTATTCTATATTTGGCTTGGGTCTAAGCCTAAACTCTATACCATGCTAGCTAGTAGAGTATGTATATCTTTGCTTTAGGCAATTGGTATGTTGAAATAACACAAGACTGAATTTGGCTCTGTTTTGCATGTTAGTTCTAGCATTGAGATGTTAGATACTTTAGGACTATTTCTATGTTATTGTTCCTTCGCTCCTTGGGCTGTACGTTCAAGAGTCGTTTTGTACTTTGCTTCCTTCACTCCTAGGCTCTATGCTCAAGAGTTTGGCTCCGTCCCTTCGTTTAGCAACTCAAAACCCTGAAACTTGGGTTCTACTCCATTGTCCTTGGACACGTGGCATGTGGCATGTGGTATGGGGAGGGTTAAAGTTTCACTTTGTGGTTATTCTACAGTAAACCACCAATGGTAGAGGTAGTTTTTCAGGATGGTGGATTATTCCTTTAATGATAATTATGCATCTCTCTAGTGATGAAATGATTGATGATCTTTCATGATGGTTAATTATTATCTTGATAACTTTTGGCTTTCTGTATTACCACATGTTCCTTGTGGTTTACTCTAGATTAGTATTTTAGGTTTGAGATATTGATTGGATATTCCTAATGTTTATTTAAGCAACTTAAGTTCTTTAGTATTGTTAACCAAGATCTATTCAGATTAACTAATTTGATAGTTATCTATTGATTTTTGGGTTTGGGCTAGTATAGGTAGATTGGCTTTAGCACTTTATGTACATAGTAAAATATTTAGTTATGAGGTAGCTACTGTTGACTAATCGCATCACCTACCTCTTTTCAATGTTCTTTATTCTGTTAAAAAGGGTGTGACTATGTAAACTACTCTAACTGCCTATTTACAATAGTTTATTTAAACTTTATTGACAAGTTTAGTTTGTTTTCTTAAAAGGGTTGGGGCCTGTAGCTTCTCTCTTTATTTCATTTGCAAGTAGTATATCATCTTTTGTAAGCTAGGTGACACCCAGAATAGCAAAGGTGACTAATTCCATTAGTCATTTTTTTGTCGGTGACGGTCAGAAGGTGTTTGATGTAAGCGACTAAATTTTTTATTCTACTTTAGTCATTTAACCACACTTCCAACCACTTAGAAGAGTTTCACTCACCATCTTCATAAGTCCTATTCTGAACTTGGGGACTTTTTTGGCTCTAAAAATGACATCCATACCACTCAACCTTTACACTTAGTCCAAGTGCTCCACGTGTCCAATTCTATAACCAATACCTAAAGGTACTACCGACATATCAGCCCGTTACACTAAGGCCATGCCCATTCACCTTTGTCACACCAGTAATCTAACACCACCTACATCACAATCCCATCTCTCAAGATTGGGCTATCCATTTCTAAGTGGTCATCCCAGATCCACTCTTTAGCATGCTTAGGATGCCCATAGATATAGAGAATAGCCTTCCCTAATATCTCTTTTTTGGTCCCCACCAAGTCCCTTTTTGTCTATGGCTGTGTTCGCCAACATTACTACTAGTTCAAGGCTCACAGGCCTGACCACTAAGTCTTTCTATCCTTTGGGACTTCCTCACCATATGACTGTATCCCTATGTGAGCCTCATTAGTACTCTCCCCACCTTCCGCCTTTGGGTGTTTTAGCCATGGGACTAGAGCAAGATTCTGTTGAGCCACGCCAAGTATCCAAGTAGGTAGTGCCACCCACGCTTGGACTGAGAGCATCGACCATTTGATCTCACAGAGGAGCTAGAGCCGGCTCTTGAACACTTCACTAAGTTACCCCGCTTGTTTATCTGTATTCACTCTAGCTTTGGACTCCTTAGTGGATATATCATCACCCAACATGTGGGCATAGCCTTCCTGAGTCACACTAGCCTTTCCTAGCCAAACTGGCTCCACTAGGGTCCAAGCCCCATACTCTCTCTACTATACTTTTAAAACCCCTGCACCCCCCCTTGCCCCCTAGGGAATGATTGCTTTGGGCTTTCACCCAATGTGCCTGCGGGGAGTGTAGCCGAACCTTAAGTCCAGTCTAACCCGGGGAGGGAGAGATTTGGGAATCTATAGATGGATGGCTAACACTCCATGGCTCGTGCAGTGAGTAGCTGAAACCAAGTAAGACCAAGTAGGAGCTGGTACAATAGGCGGGAACCTTGGCGAGGGAACTTAGCACAAGCCAAGGCAGTGTTGGTCGGATAGACGAGGTAAGCTGGCAAATTGGAAAGGAAAAATTTATGGCTTACAATTTGGTATCGGAGCCTTTTCCTCAGTTCTAGCGAAGGATAGAGGCGGATTGCTGGGAGATGGCAAAGGCAGGCGTAAGCGAACCCAGGCGGAGATGGAACCTCCGCCAGAGCTGGAGCCTCCGGTCGAACAAGAGGCTATGGATGAGGAATCCTTGCATGAGGAGGACTCCAGTGAGGAAACTTCCAAACAGGAGTCCAGTGGCGAGGTTTGGTCATCCAAGGCTCGATTGGACGTTCTAGAAGGACAATTGGCACAGACCAATGCTCTGCTAGAGACTCTCGTACGCAAGCTAAAGCATGACGAGAAGTGAAAGAAAAAGCGAAAGACTGCAAATGCTGGCAGCGTAGAAGGTGCGGATCCTTCGGCAGGGACTAAGGCAAAACTAGACAAGGTCGAACAGACCAAAGTGGAATCAGTCCCTCAAGTAGTTCCCAAGTACAAACCAAAGCCCCCACCGGTCTTCAAGGGAGTGAACAACTATAAGGTGGTGGAGGATTGGTTTTATGATATGGAGGACTACTTCCGAGCGTTGCGGTTACTGAGCTCGAAGAAGGTCCCATGTGCAAAACCATACTTGGCAGATAATGCTAAGTCTTGGTGGAGAACGACAAAGGCCAACGAAGGACCGGTGGCCACTTGGGAAATGATGAAGGCAAGGATCTGTGCGACTTACGTTCCTCCAAATGCTACTCTGCATCTAAAGGACGAGCTGAGTAGGCTGAAGCAGACTGGAACCATTTAGGAGTATGTGAATGGGTTTATAGCAAAGAGGATACTTGTCACGGACATGGGGGATATGGATGCGTTCCATGCCTTCATATTAGGTTTGCAAACCTGGCTCGCGGTGAGGTGATGTGGTGGAACCCGACCAACTATAAAGAAGTGTTGGATGTGGCCATAAAGGTGCATTTCAACAATAACCTATGAAAGGGGAACACGACGGGGTTGGGGTCCACGTTTAGCAAAGGGGCCAAACTAAGGGGAACGTATAGCCGAGGGAAATTCAAGAAGAGTTTCTCTAAGAATGAGTCCTCTGGGTTCCGAAAAGGCAAATCCGGTGGCCAACGATGGAGCACGTGAGGGAGTCAAGTGAAAAGAGACAAACCCACGGATAAGAAGGTCAAGTCGTATAGCAGTGCGGGAAACAACGTATGCTACAACTGCGGTGAAGCGGGACACTTTTCGAGGGAATGTCCTTACCCGAAGAAGGCCAGAGCCAATATGGCCATTAAGTCGAGTGAAGTCCAAACTGAGGTATGTGATCTAGTCCCTAACTTTACACGAGCAACTTTGGTAGAGAGTCGTTCGCGACATCTACTAGCCCTCCGAGGGAAGCTCGGAGGTAGCTTTGTTAAGATCCTTATTGACACGGGTGCTTCAGATAATTTTGTGGCTGCAGACATAGTCCGGCAAGCTAGACTAACAGTGCAGTGGCTAGGCGAACCAAGGACTATAGAGTTTGTTCAAGGTAGCCAAAGCACCGATGAGGTACTTCGACAAGCGAGAGTCGAAGTAGGGACTTGGAAAGTAGATATGGATTCACCATGTTGGACATGGCGGGATTTGATGTGATCTTCGGAATGGATTGGTTCAATCGATTCGTGGTAGCCCTGCATGGACAAGGTAGGAACCTTGTGGTACTAGCGAATGCCTAAGGAAGAAGATCTAGGGTGGAGGCCCAAGATCTAAAGGTAGGGCAAAGCAAGGCCAAAGAATCCTGCTTAAACCTGGTGTCCACGAGAGGACAACTCACTAAAGGAACTAAGGCAGCCTTTTTGTGCTTACTCTCGGTGAAGAGTGACAAAAAGACAGGAACGGAAGAAGTACTTTTAGTGATCCAGCGAGTGTTGGACCAATTCCAGGATACCATGCCGGAGGAGCTACCGGCGGGGTTGCCCCCCACACGACCGATAGAACATAAGATTGAGCTGGTCGAGGGTGCTGAGGCGGTGGTTTTTCCCCCCTATTGTTTGAACGAAAAAGAACTCAAGGAGCTCAAATGCCAACTAGAGGAATTGGTGGACAAAAGGTATGTTAGGTTGAGCAAGTCACCGTATGGGGCGCCGGTGTTATTTGTGAAAAATAAAGATGGATCTATGCGCATGTGCATAGACTACCGGTTTCTCAACAAGTATACAAAGAAGAACAAGTACCCTTTGCCAAGAATTGAGGACCTATTCGATAGGTTGGGAAAGGCAAAATACTTCTCGAGGATTGACCTCAGGTCAGGATACTACCAGATAAGGGTAGCAGAGGAAGATGTCGAGAAGACAACCTGTCGAATGAGGTATGGGAGCTTTGAGTTTTTGGTGATGCCCTTCGAGCTATGCAATGCACCGACAACATTTTCGGCGCTGATGAACCACACCTTTGTACCCTATCTGGATCACTTCGTGGTTGTTTATATCGACGACATCCTGATCTATAGCAAGACACTAGAGGAGCATGCCGAACACTTGGCGAAGGTGTTTGAGAAACTAAAGGAACACAAACTGTATGCTAAAGAGAGCAAATGTGACTTTTCTCAACAAAAGGTAAAGTTTCTTGGGCATGTGGTGGGCCAGGACGGGCTCAAGGTGGACCCAGAGAAGGTCCAAGTGATCCAGGAATGGGAGCGACTATCGAATGTACATGAGTTGAGGGCGTTCTTGGGGCTATGCAACTACTACCGAAAGTTTATCAGACACTATTTGAGAGTAGCCCTGCCCTTAACGAACCAAATAGGAAAAGGGAAGATGGTATGGATAGTAGAATGTGAGGCGGCATTCGTCCACCTCAAAGGGAAGTTGAGGAAGGCTCCTGTGTGGCATTACCAGACTTTGGTAAGGACTTTGAGGTAGAAACATATGCTTCGGACTTTGCGTTGGGTGCAGTTTTGAAGCAAGACAACCATCCAGTAGCGTTCTTCTCGAAGAAGTTGGACAAGGCTCAATGGAAGTGGCCTGCCCACGAGAAGGAATTGTTTGTGGTGGTCAAGGCGCTCAAGGAGTGGCGACACTACCTTGGGAGACACTTCAAGGTTTACACGGACAATGTGGCAACGAAACACTTCTTGTCACAGCCCGACCTGAGAGGGAAACAAGGTCGGTGGGCCAATGCCTTGGCCGAGTTTGATTGCGAGATTCTGTACAAGCCTGGGAAGAGCAACATCGTGGCGGATGTGCTAAGTCGAAAAGCGAGCTTGAGGTTGGTGATATCCAGCGCAACAGCGACCTTCTAGGACAATGTGTGGACAGCATATGAGAACGATGGTTTAGCACAAGAAGTGTTGCTGAGGAATCTAGAGGCACGGGAAGCTCACCAGAGAGGTGAGCTACCAATGGAAGAGAAAACGGGCTATGCAGAACGCAACAAACTCATCTATTACAAACAAACGAGGGTGTATGTTTCAGAAGGGGAACTAAGGAAGGTATCCTTAGAAGAGTGTCATGACAGACCTCTTGCGGGACACGGCGGAGTGCCCAAGACGATGGGCTTACTCAAGAGGGAGTACCATTGGCCAGATATAGCTAAGGACATCCAAGACTATGTAAAGACATGTCCAACATGTCAGCAGGTCAAAGCCGTGACTAAGGCTAGTGGGGGCTTATTGCAAAGCATCCCAATTCCAGATCGTCCATGGAAATGTCTTACGATGGACTTCATCACGGGACTTCCCCCAAGCCAGGGGTTTGATGCGATATTCATGGTGGTGGACCGATTTTCGAAAATGGCACATTTCATACCCACCACAACGGAAGTGGATGTGGAAGGTGTGGCGAAGCTGTTCTTCGAACAAGTGGTTCGAGTGTAGGGAAGGCCGGAAGAGATCATCTCAGATCGAGATAAGATCTTCACTAGTAGGTTCTGGAGGACTCTCCTGGAACAGTATCGCACCAAGTTGAAATTCAGCACAGCCTATCACCCACAGACAGGTATGGGGTATTAAGTCAAGTTTGGTGGCACTAACACTTCTTAACAGATGGATAAACGGAAAGGGTGAATAGGCAGCTGGAGGATTATTTGCGATGCTATGTCTCGGGAGACCAGACCGATTGGGTAAGTCATTTGGGACTTGCGGAAATGTGTTATAACAAATCACCACATTCGAGTATCGGGGTGAGTCCATGGGAAGTCATCAATGGGCGAGCTATTGAAGGTCTTGTGGAACTCGGCGTGGCCGAGTATCATGGAGAGCTACCCACAGTGGAGGCATTCACGGCGAAAAGACTCAACATTTGGAATCTAGTGAGGGATTCCTTGGAATGGGCTCAACAAAGGTAAACCAAGTACGCAAACCAGAAGCACCGGGACGTAGAGTTCCAAGCTAGGGAGAAGGTGTGGCTGAACACCAAGAACCTCAGGCTACCAAGTGGGATCAGCCGAAAGTTGACCCAAAGGGAAAAACGCATGTATTCCTGTAAATGAATTGATCTTGAGTTCCTTAAGTAGGTTCGTGGGGCCTTACGAGATTGAGGCACGAATCGGTAAAGTGGCTTACCGACTCCGACTTCCTCGAGAGATGGAAAAGATGCACCCAGTGTTCCACGTGAACTTACTCAAGCTGTACTTTGAGGATCTACTTCGCAAGGACCAAGTAAGACCTTTACCTAAGGTTATCCAAGGGGAAGAGGAATACGAAGTCGAGGCCATCCTCAATGTGCGCAAGAGCAAGCGACAAGGACGCAAGGTGAGAGAGTTCCATGTGAAGTGGAAAGGATTTCCACATTGCGAAGCAACATGGGAACTAGAGGAGAACCTAGCAAACGCGCGAGATCTAGTAGAGGAATTTCTGCAAGGCAGAACTCTATGTACTTATGCAAAGTTCAATTAAAGTATCAATTTGTGAAGTTGAGCAATGGTATATGTTGGGACCTGAAGGCAAGCTAAAGGTAAGCTAATTAGCATGGGTTAGCTAGGTCGACCAGG
The DNA here is from genome assembly GCF_000143415.4 of Selaginella moellendorffii. NCBI lineage: Eukaryota > Viridiplantae > Streptophyta > Lycopodiopsida > Selaginellales > Selaginellaceae > Selaginella > Selaginella moellendorffii. The sequence goes on along the minus strand of NW_003314292.1, from coordinate 1,259,046 downwards.
CATAGGGCACTACGTTCGACTCCCCGCAGGGATGTCGAATCCATAAACGTATTCTACGGAGGTTGGGTTCGAGTCCCAACCCCCTAGTAAAGCAAGGCTGGGTTCAAGTCCCGACCCCATACTAGGGCGTGGTGAGGTGAGGGGTATAGGGACACCTATACTCCGTTATCATGGGCTTTTGGCCGGGGAGGCTGACTTAGGCACACCGCTAAGTGGGGGGATGCCCCCGGAGACATGGTCAACAAGTCGTAGGATAAAAAGAGACGTTCGATGTGGGCATCGAACTTCTTCTATAGGTGGTGGAGTTGTAAGAAACTGACTCCCCGAAGTGTTGTAGGCTAAAGGATCCCCGAAAGCATGATCGAAATGACAAAGAGTTCATCAGATGGGACCAAGTCGAAGATCGAGTCCAAGACCGACTCTGAGACCGAGTTCGAGATAGAGTCCAGGATCGAGCCGAGGCTGAATCGGAGACCAAGTTCGAGACCTAGTTTGAGACAGAGTCCAAGATCCAAATCGGGTCCAAGACCGAGTCCGAGGTCGAGTTCGAAGTCAAGTCCGAGATCGGGTCCGAGATCAAGTCCGAGACTGAGTCCAAAGTCGGGTCCGAGATCGAATCTGAGACTAAGTCCAAATACTAATACAGGTCAAGGGGTGAAAGCCCAAAGCGTGCATCTCCCGGGGGGGGGGCTGTAGAGGGTTCCAAAAGTATAGTAGGGATAGTGAGGTCTAGGAACCAGTCTTGAAGGAACTCTCTAGTGGGGCTTCCAAACCGACTTGAGGTTGAGATTGGGGCCGAGGGGCCTTGGGTGGGAGTGAGCATGGGCTTGGGTGGTGCCGGAGGGGCCACCCAGGGAAGTGCTTAAGAGCAGCTCCCACTCCCGAAAGGGAAACCAACTGCAGTGCTCCCGGCTCATGTGGAGTAGTGCCCCACTTGAGTACCTTGTGGCTCATTGGTCCTCGCCCTTCCTAGGGGCTTGGGCCTTCCCTTCGGGATGGAAGTGGGGGGGTAGAGGTACCCATACCGGGCCGTTAGGCCACAATGTTTCGCCCCGACGTCCCGAAGCAAGTGTTGCACCCAAGGCTTGGGATTTAGAGGGTCCCATGATCAAGTCTTGTTGTACCAAGGGGTGTTAGGAACCTGGAGGCTTGGTATGCTTGGCTGCTTGTGCCTGCGGGGAGTGTAGCCGAACCTTAAGTCCAGTCTAACCCGGGGAGGGGGATTGGGAGAGATTTGGGAATCTGTAGATGGATGGCTAACACTCCGTGGCTCGTGTAGTGAGTAGCTAAAACCAAGTAGGACCAAGTAGGAGCTGGTACAATAGGTGGGAACCTTGGCGAGGGAACTTAGCACAAGCCAAGGCAGTGTTGGTCGGATAGATGAGGTAAGCTGGCAAATTGGAAAGGAAAAATTTGTGGCTTACAACATGATCACAAAGTTGTCAAATAAGAGAACTTACCAAGCCTCCAGGTTCCTAACACCCCTTGGTATAACAAGACTTGATCATGGGACCCTCTAAATCCCAAGCCTTGGGTGCAACACTTGCTTCGGGACATCGGGGCGAAACAACGTGGCCTAATGGCCCGGTATGGGTACCTCTACCCCCCCACTTCCATCCCGAAGGGAAGGCCCAAGCCCCTAGGAAGGGCGAGGACCAATGAGCCACAAGGTACTCAAGTGGGGCACCACTCCACATGAGTTGGGAGCACCGCAGTCGGTTTCCCTTTCGGGAGTGGGAGCTGCTCTTGAGCACTTCCCTGGGTGGCCCCTCTGGCACCACCCAAGCCCATGCTCACTCCCACCCAAGGCCCCTCGGCCCCAATCTCAACCTCAAGTCGGTTTGGAAGCCCCACTGGTTCCTAGACCTCACTATGGTTTGGAAGCCCCCCCCCCCCCCCCCCGGGAGACGCATGCTTTGGGCTTTCACCCCTTGACCCGTATTAGTATTTGGACTTAGTCTCAGATTCGATCTCGGACTCGATCTCGGACCCGACTTCGGACTCGGTCTCGGACTCAATCTCGGACTCGATCTCGGACCTGATCTCGGACTCAACTTCGGACTCGACCTCGGACTCGGTCTCAGACCCGATTTGGATCTCGGACTCTATCTCGAACTCGGTCTCGAACTCGGTCTCCAATTCGGCCTCGGCTCGATCCCGGACTCTATCTCGAACTCGGTCTCAGAGTCGGTCTTGGACTCGATCTTCGACTCGGTCCCGTCCGATGAACTCTTTGTCATTTCGGTCATGCTTTTAGGGATCCTTTAGCCTACGACACTTCGGGGAGTCGGTTGATTACACATGCATGGACTCCTCAATGTTTGGCCCCATGGGCCACCCTTTTTGAAGTTAGCACTTACCACTAAATTATTTGTTCCCCCGACTTGCCATATTCACCTAGCAAGTCATCCAACCACTGTAACATGGTTTCATGCATAAGCGTGAAAGTCCTTAACCATCAACTTTCATTCAAAGCCTTCTCTTTGAACACTCGAGAACTACTTCCCTTACTTTGATACCCTCGCCTCATGGCAAGCTTCAAGACCACGCTTTTGCTATGCCACTTTGATTTCACGCGCTTTACGAACCATTGACATTTGGCTTTCTAGGTACTTATCTACTTAGAATTGTCTTTGGGAACCTTCAAGGAACTCTGTTCCTTAGCTTGTTAAGGCCTCTCCTTTTTGCAAGCTTTCTAATTACCATATGGTCTAACATGGATAATTCCATAATTTAGACTCTCCATAACATCATGGTTGCTAATAACAACCCACTCAAACACCCATTTGATGCTCCACTCCTAACTTGCATAGCCACCCTTGATTATGCCCTTCGATTCCTATGGTTTGGTTCTATCCTTTTACTATTTGTTTTTTGGCCTCATACGTTTCCTTCGGTTATTCTCCTCTAGATCAGGAGGATAATTTTGCACTTTCTACCATGCCTTAGCAAGTATTCATAAGGATGAACCTACCCAATAACCTAGGGAGTGGTTCCTCAATCTGGGTATGCTCACCTTGTAATCCCACATACCAGGATTAACGTTGCTACTTTTGGGTCTTTATATGCCCATCATTAGCCTTGCCAAAATCCCTTTTTGGCTTTGTCTAATTTGGGTAAACGAACTTCTCCGGTCTCTGCAACTTTAGATGTTTGGATAGCACCTCCTATCTATCATTCGTTAGAGACTTAATTCTTTAGACCTTATCTAATGCCCTCACGACACCAAACACCACTTCTTGGTGTTTTAGAGTGTTTGGGTGTTCCAATGATGGCCTTTTTTGACAATGAGCATTCTTTTTATGACATTGCCTTACTATATTGCAATCCCCATAAGGGTATATCTAACTTCTTCATCCTAATAAAAAGTCTTAGGTAGTTACCTTTTACCAATTCAATCAATTATTTTGCACCTTTTGTTTAGTTGCCTTATAGTTGTCAAGTCTTACAACTCATTGCTACCACACTCTAACCACATGCCTTCCAGTTTAGGCTATGCCATTCCCATTTCCATTAGAATTCCTTTAGGAAGGGGTTCTCATGAACCCACCAACTTGACCTTAAGGCATCACGCCTTTGCATATTCGGTGTCTCTATACTATCAGTTCCATGAGCCTACCTTTATGATATTCCTTATTTGTGTCTACGTCTTTGCTAAAACTAATACAGTCATTTCTCACGCCAACTATCCATTAGCACTGCACCATATAGTTTACACACAACTTTGTGTCAAAGTTGCTTTCTTTTGAGAACTTTTTTCCCATAACTTTAGTATGGCACATTTCGCCATCAATGAGATACCCACTGTTCTCACACTTGGATTTTATGATCCTCCCCATCCTTTGTGGGGTACAACACACTTCAGTCCAAATGCTTTCACCAGTCCTCTAGGACTATTCTTTGACTCCACTCAAATCATTTAGCTTTTTGGACTTTACTAATCTAATGACCTATAAGGTCCCATTTTTGAGGTGTCAGCTTGTTAGAATACAACTTCTTGTATTCATGTCCTACCTATAAGAACCATTCTTGCAAATGTTACTTCGACTCTTGATTATTCGTTATTCAATATGGGCTAGTTTTGCCCCTTTGGACTATTTGTCCATGTGATGAGAATACCAACTTATCTTTTAAGTACACCGATCCCTTGGGTTGTTCTAGCATTTATTAAGGGTAGCCTTGGCTACTATTTCAAGGACTTGTGTCCTCTTCTATATTTAACCTCCCATGGTCCTTAATTTTAGTCTTCAATTTATGAGCACCAACCTCAACTATATGAGAATAATCTTGTGACTCCTTTATTATTTTGGAGGCTCTATCTTTCTTGTGATCCCAAATATAGTTGTTTACCACAACTACATTAGCCAATTTGTTGAGTCAAACGCTCATCTGGATCACATCCTCAATTCTCTGAGGAAAACCTTATATTATTCCCAAAATCCCAAAGTCATTCCCTTATTGGCCCTTCTCTATCCACCACCTTGCCTACAAGTTCACACATGAACTGTAGTGTAGAGCCTTGTCCTCCCAACCTGCTACTTCTCAAGGATAGGCCCACTCCTCAGACCTTCCAATGCCAATACAAGTGGCAATATACTTGAGCACCAATAAAAGTCGAACTAAGGAACAGCTTTAATACCAAATTGTAAGCAACTAATTTTTCCATTTTACTTTAGTCATTTCACCACACCTTAGACCACTTGGAGGAGTCTCATTCACAACCTCTATAAGTCCAATTCAGGACTTGGGGCTTGCTAGCCCCGAGAATGGCATCCATGCCACTCAACCTTTGCACTTGGTCCAAATGCTCCACCTGTCGAATCCCTTAACTGACACTCAAAGGTACCACCAACATATCAGCCTATTATGCTAAGGCCATGCCCATTCACCTTTGCCGCACTAGTGGTCCAATACCACTTGCATCACAATCCTATCTTTCCAAGACTTGGCTATCTATCCATGAGTGGTCATCCCAAATCCATTCCTTAGCATCCTTAGGATGCCCACAGACATGAAGAACAACCTTCTCCTATATCCCTTTTTCAGTCCTTATTAAATCCCTTTTTGTCCATGGCCGTGTTCGCTAACACTGCCACTGGAACAAGGCCCGTAGGCCCAACCTCTAAGTCCTACTGTCCTCTAGGACTTCCTCACCATGTGACCATATCTTTAGTCACTGCACTAAAGGATTGCTCCTCTTCCTTTTCACAGTTTAGGACTTTGGGACAATATTTCGGAATACCATGGCCTTACGCGAGCCTCATGGGTACTCTCCCCTCCTTATGCCTGTGGGTGCTCTAGCCATGGGCTTAGAGCGAGGTTCAATTGAGCCACACTAGGTATCCAAGTAGGTAGTGCCACCCATGCTTGGACTGGGAGCATCAACCATTCGATCTCCTAGGGGAATTAGAACCGGCTCTTGAACACTTCACCAAGCTACCCCGCTTGTCAATTTAAATTTACTCTAGCCTTGGACTTTCTAGTGGTTATTTCATCACCCAACACCTGGGTATAGTCTTCTTGGGCCAAACTAGCCTTTCTTGGCCAAATTGGCTCCACTAGGATCCAACCCCCACATCCTCCCTACTATACTTTTGGAACCCCTTGCAACCCCTCTCGGGGACGATCACTTTGGGCTTTCACCGAACAGCCTATATTCCTATTCAGACTCGGACTCGAACTCAGACTTAGACTCGGTCTCGGTCTCGGTCTCGGTCTCGGTCTCGTCTTGGTCTCAATCTTGGTTCCATCTCGGACTCTATCTCGGGTCCATCTCAGACTCCATCTCAGGCTCCATCTCGGCTCCATCTTAGATCCATCTCGAACTCCATCTCGGACTCCATCTCAGATCCATCTCGGGTCCATCTCGGGTCCATCTCGAACTCCATCTTGGGCTCTATCTCGGCTCCATCTCAGGTCTATCTTGGACTCCATCTCGGATCCATCTTGGGTCCATCTCAAACTCTATCTCAGACTCCATCTCGGGCTCCATCTCGGATCCATCTCGGGTCCATCTTGAACTCCATCTCAGACTCCATCTCGGATCTATCTCGGACTCCATCTCGGATCTATCTTGGACTCCATCTCAGACTCCATCTCAGGTCTATCTCGGACTCCTCCCACATGTCATGTGTTGGTCCTCTTGTCCCTTTTCTAGAGACTCACTTGTTGCTCTCTTCATGCTCATTCTTCGAGCACTTCATTGGGAGTTCCACTCCCGCTTTCGACTTTTTAAGTCAGAGTTTTTAGTTCAAATGCGTTATGCTCGTTTGGCTTTCGCTTTGGCCAATACCACATGACACCCTTTTGGCTCCACTTTGGGGCTTAGGGATTTGTGTTTCACATGTTGGTCCTCTTGTGTTCCTTTTCTAGAAACTCACTTATTGCTCCCTTCGTGCTCATTCCTTGAGCACTTCGTTGAGAGTTCCACTTCTGCTCTTGACCTTTAAGTCGGAGCTTTTAGTCCCAACACGTTACGCTCATTTAGCTTCTGCTTCAGCCACTAGAGTTCCTCACTGAGGCAAGGTGTGTCTTTGACAACATGCAGCTTCATGACGCCGTGTCCTGGAACTCCATGATCCTGGGATATGCAGAGGCTAGAGAGCACGAGATGGCTTTGAAGCTGTATCAACGCATGCAAAAAAAAGCAGCAGCAGTAGTAGTAGATGAAACTGAAAATGAAACAAACATAGAATGAAAGCAAGTTTAAGGAACAGCCAAGTAAACAAAAGCAAAAAAAGAGAGAGAAAGAGAAAAAAAAGAACTCATTTTCTTTCAGTAAGCATCTTTATGCAGTCAAGAAAAAAAAAAGCATTGTAGCACACTTTATCTCTTTCCCCTTAAGTCAATTGGAAAAAGGGCAATTGCTTGATGAAAGAGCCCTTAGTGACTATTTTATCTCTATTTATCCCCCAAGGTTCCAAGGATCCACGGTGATAGTATATCCAAACTTTATCCCATGATCACATGCGTTACACTCATCCCCCTTCAGAGATGTCAATGTCTTCATTGATTATTGATTAACAACCCCTACTAAGCCAAGGGGAACCAGATGTCAATGTCCTCATTTATCCCCCAAGGGAACTTGCAGGGAAGCGTGGTGGATTGTAAGTAACCAAAGAGAACGACTTGAGAGATGATCTATGGGGTTCAAATATAGAGGGAAAAGGCACATGAATAAGAATGCACCCCCTTTTCCAATCGATTAAAGGTTTTGGGATACTTAGGGTTAATGTTTTCATTGACTATTGACTAACAACCCCTATTAAGCCAAGGGGAACCACTACTAAGCCAAGGGGAACCAGATGTTAATGTCCTCATTTATCCCCCAAGGTTTCAAGGATCCACAGTAACAGTATATCTAAACTTTATCCCATGATCACATGCGCTATACTCATCCCCCCTTCAGAGACGTCAATGTCTTCATTGATTATTGACTAACAACCCCTACTAAGCTAAGGGGAACCAGATGTCAATGTCCTCATTGACCCCTACTAAGCCAAGGGGAACCACTACTAAGCCAAAGGGAACCAACATCTCTATTTCCGCACTGAATCTACCAATCCTTCCATAATATTAGACTAGCTATTCCAACACCTCTATTTCCACACTACCCCTATTAAGCCAAGGGGAACCAGATGTCAATGTCCTCATTTATCCCCCAAGGTTCCAAGGATCTACAGTGACAGTATATCCAAAATTTATCCCATGATCACATATGCTATACTCATCCCCCCTTCAGAAATGTCAATGTCTTCATTGACTATTGACTAATAACCCCTATTAAGCCAAGGGGAACCAGATGTCAATGTCCTCATTGACCCCTACTAAGCCAAGGGGAACCACTACTAAACCAAGGGGAACCAACACCTCTATTTCTGCACTGAATCTACCAATCCTTCCATGATATTAGACCAGCTATTCCAACACCTCTATTTCCACACTGAATCTACCAATCCTTCCATAATATTAGACTAACTATTCCATGTGAGGTAATTAGTCATTTACCCGTACCGCAGTCCCATGGTGGATACCTTTGTCCATGGATACTCCACACAAGAGGAAGTGGATACCTTTGTCCGTGGATGCCCACACAAGAGGAAGTGGATACCTTTGTCCGTGGATGCCCACACCATGGGATACTTGGTGGATACCTTTGTCCGTGGATGCCCACACAAGAGGAAGTGGATACCTTTGTCCCTGGATACTCCACACAAGAGGAAGTGGATACCTTTGTCCCTGGATGCCCACACCATGGGATACTTGGTGGATACCTTTGTCCATGGATACTCCACACAAGAGGAAGTGGATACCTTTGTCCGTGGATGCCCACACCATGGGATACTTTTGTCATGGATGCCCACTACGTACAATTTCAAATTTAGGGGTAGGAATATACCTTATTCAAGGGTATATTATATTTTTAAGTAGCTACTAATCAATGGGAATCAAACCCATGCCATTTGCTCCGATACCAACTGTAGCACACCTTATCTCTCTCCCCTTAAGCCAACTGGAAAAGGGGCAATTGCTTGATAAGAGAGCCCTTAGTGGCTATTTTATCCCTATTTATCCCCCAAAGTTCCAAAGATCCATGGTGACAATATATCTAAATCTCATCCCATGATCACATGCGCTACAAGCATCAAAAGAAAGAAAGAAAAACGAGAAATAAAATGTACTCCATCATATGAAAAGTAAATGCACACTCTCTACTGCTGCTCTTCTGTTGTTGAAGTGAGAGGAATAGATAAAATATAAAGAAGTATGAGACAAAGAAGAGAAGTCTCAAAGTCACATTTAACATAATTGCGTTGCAACCAATCCATATCAAGGATGAAGTCAAAAGTTTGACTCAGCACCACCCGCAATGACTGTAACCCAAGGTCGAGATTGTCTGTATGCACAACTAGATCCGCTTCATCCCGTGCATATGCATGTGTACAGCTATTGCCATAAAGAATAAAAACTGGCTCTGCCACACAACGCAAGTGTAGATGGTAATGTGTAGCAATATGTCAAGCAATAGAAGATAAACTCGAACCTATATCAACCAATACGGAGAGAATGATATGAGATCTCTTATTATAAAAACGAACTTGGAAAGTAAATATTGGATGAACTGGTGTTGAGTGAACCCCTTAATAATACTCCCGAAAGAAAGATTGAGGAGTCACTAATTTACTCGCGCAAGGTCCCTTTGTTACTCGCGCCACTCCTCATTTCCCAAATGCATCTCGGTGTCTAGATCTTCCACTATAGCAGCATCAACAGAACGTTGTTGACACCAAAGTCTCCACTTAGGAAATGGAGGAACCATTGCAAAGCCTTTGCACCCAAATATATACCCACTCGGAGGTTGCTAATCCGGAAAATGCTGACAACACTAATAAGTGTGACTAACTTCATTACACGCTCAGCAGCCACAACATTCTTAGCTTGATTCGCTCTAACATATTTGATTCCTCATGAAACAAGAGGTTTTGAAAACAAATGCCAAATTGCATCACCAACTTAGATGACCCCTAACGAAAATGATGCAATTGTTGGAAGGCATTATTACAATCATTGGCATATTTGAATGGACGTTTGAAAACATCCAGGAGAACATTCTAATCCCTATGAGTGATTGTGTTTAAACCATTGTACCACTGTAACACTGTCCCTTGGAAACACGTGGGGAACTCATGCAAATATCAAACATCATTCCAAGAATGATATGTGGCAATCACCATGAAGTGATCAAACCAATGGTACACATCATCCCTAAGATTCCCACGAAAGAACTTTGGCTAAACATGAGGATTGACACTAAGAGCAAGAGGAGTTGTACCACATGCCATGAATGCCACGATCAACTGAGTTTTGTTGTTCAATTGCAATCACATAGCATCAAGTAATTGCACCAAATGCTGCTCCAGAGTCAAAAGAGGAGGAGATTGCTACTCTGCCATGAAAATGAATGAATAGGAAAAAGCAAAAGAAGATAAATGAAAAAAAGTTAGGGAGATCTAGATAATGCAAAAGTTAGATTTAAACCAAAATCCTAAAAAGAAAGAACAAAAGAAAGAAAATGGAAAAAACTAAATCTAAATGATGCAAAAGTTAAATTTAAATCAAAATCCCAAATCCAAACACTCATTAGGGACAATCAAAACTACCTTTCATCTCCACTAATGTGAATGTATGAAATATAGAAAGGGAATACAAAAAATGTGCATATCAATTAACCCAAAAACCTTAGTTTATATATAGAAGTCAACAGCTACTATGCTAATATTAATATACAACATTATAACCATACACTTGGACCACACATCATATATATATTACCTTGCTTGGGAATTATAATAGCATAGCATATAGATTGTTCAATTGGGCATGAATCTATTTACCATTTTCTAGTGGTATTAGCCATGAAGGTTTACCCTAACCTTTGCATTATTTTATTTTAAATGTCTTTTAAACCATTATCATATATGACTTATTTCTATCCTCTCAAGATAAAATTATCCCTTCAAAATATTCTCGACTGGAAAAGGAGGTCTGTTGCTCCAACATGATACATACCAATCATAATCCAAAAATGCAAGGAGGTCTGTTGTAGCTACCTAGGCTCTCCAGGTGGGTTCGTCCTTTATCACAAAGTGAACCTACAATTTTAACAGAATAACAAAGGCATGTCTAAGCCAGGTTACCTCAATGGACGCTTCAGCACTTTTGAGTGCCTTTTGTACGCATTCTACAGCAATATGTGCAGCTTTATCCACAGGAAACCTGAAACACAATGCAAACTCAGTATATACAAGAGGTAAGGTGTGAGTACAAACCCGCCAGATCCACACGAGATAGCTGGGAGTGCTATATGCTTAACGCCCTCCTTGCAAGCAAATGTTATAGCGTTCCTGTAATCATGTACTGCTAAATTTGCAATTGGCCCCTTTCATTTGTAATCCTTTTGACTGGGACAATCCAGCAAAAGCACAATGTATCAAATTTTCTACACGCTCTGACATACCCGTAAGTGAGACCAAGTTGTCTGGCAGCTTCCGTCTCCCTGTCTTTGGAGTATCTTGTGCCTAGAGTAGCAATGATTTTAGATGCTGGCAGTCCCTCTGAAGGGCTGAGAAACAAGTCAGTTCAAAAGTTCAAAAATAAGGAAAGACAGTTACATGATCTCCAAGGCAGTAAACCTCGAACCAGTAGTAGCAAACATATTTCTGAAAAAAGAAAAGTCAAAAGCTCTAAACACCCCTTTGCCTTACCCTGGTGTATCTGACCTCCAACAGGAATTACGATAGCATCATTCTTTCCGTTCACAAACCACTCTAGTATGTCTCCACTTTTAATCACAAACTTGCAAGAGCCGACTTTACGAACAAGCTTGAGAAAATCAAAAAAAAAGAAGAGAGGTAAATTTGAAGCATTATTACCTTGAGGTCCATCACCCTTATGCAGGGGTCCCTGGGACGTTGGGGCTCGCGAGAGGTAACAGGTTTGGGTACTTGAGGGTTCCCATTGACTGAGAACAGTAACATCGTTATATAGCTATAATTAGTTTACTGTACGTACCTAGGGGGCGCAAACCATGGGGTCTAACACCATATAACTCTACCATCTCTTCCTCGTCTTCAGTCTCATCTTCGTCTTCAGACTCAGATTCATAGGGAGGCTCAGAATATATATCGATTGGGCCTTCCTCTTTGTCCCTTGCGGCACTGTGTAGCTGTCCACTCCCCTCAAGAGTCATTCCAGAGGCCACTTTCTGTCGCAGCAGCTCTGCAACAGGAACTACTGCAAATGTCCTGCATTCATCGGTCCCTACATCGAGCTTCCTCGAGGCCCTGTACTAGTTCGCACGTTACAAGCTCGTTTGCGGATCAAAAGTATACAATACTCACAGCTGAAAACGCTAGTATAATCGCTATCCATGTGACACTCTAGGTGTCTTGATGCAACAATAAGATAGGAGTCTGCTGTAGTCAGCCGCTCCTGCGTGCACAGGCTTCCAGAATAACAAATTTCAACGAAAGGGTGAGTACCTTGTGGTAGTAAAAAGGTAGACTGCTGCTTTGCGGGGGACTAGCATTTTTGAGACGGTAGAGAGAACTTGGACGGGTCAGCCTCTCGTCCTTCCCACTTCGGCACAGTATCACCGTCGCAAGGGCCTCGCCAAACACATACACATGTGCGTCTCCAAGCACCACCACCAAGGACCTGGTTTGTGCACACCAATCCTATAACCAAAACCAAACCAAACATTCACAGCAACAGCAATAATCAGACAAGAAGAGAGATTACCACATACCCAGCAATCTGATGTTCCCACCAGAGCCCGCAGCTCGTAATTCATGCTGCAAAAGAACCGCCCATCTTTTTAAAAAGTACAACGCACATATTCTTACTTTCGGAATGCGAGCTCCAGAGCTTGTGGCGTACGGCACGTTGACAGCTCCAGAGATCCATGAGTCGATATCGGCGTAACTTGAGAAGTTCGAGATGTACAGAATACAGGTGCGTATCTCTTACGTCCGGGTAAGCTGCATGGAAAGTTACCACAACGCGCTCCTGCACTCTCCCTATCTCTGCCAAGCACACCACACAACTAGTCATATCCTGGGCCGGCTCGACCATCACTGCCTCCATCGCCAGCTCTATAGCCCTAACCCAACATAAGGGTTTTCGATCAGGACATATTTTGGGAACTTCCAAAGGCGCGGTTGAAGGATGCAAGCAGCTGTACGGAAATTTGTTTCTCCGTTCATGCGATTTATTTTCTTTCTCGTCCAGGCAACACTCTGCAGGACTTTCAAGCAGTCCAGAAGAAAGAATAGTGTATACACCCTTCGTCCCTGAAGCCTTCGAGGTACTTGCTTGATCACGTAAATCAAGTTCCTGATTTCCAGCTTCTTATCTCATATAGTTACACGGCTGCTGAGCTAAACCTTACTTCAGTCGAGAAGATCGTACATCAAACAGCCCACCTTCCATAGCAACAGCAAATACCAGGCCTTGTTGATCATACGCCATAGACGGCCTTCCCCGGACTGTAAGGAGATCCTTGCTTTCCAGCCGCAGAGGTTATCAAAGGGCGTGCTATTGGAGAAATGCTTACAGTCACGTACGTAAATCTTGCTGGCCACAAACTTTGCGTGCTTTCCAGCCATCCAGGAATCGAACGGCAATCAATCGCGAAAGCCACCAGTACCAGAGGACGCATCAGAATGTGCAAAGATTTCTTGCAGCAGTGCTTTCACTTGAAAGACCGACTGCGAGCCAAGTACAATCCCAGTCCCGTGCTAGGCTGGCGAAACCTTGCGCGTTCGTTGGGTACACAAAACTGACAAGAACACAGCGATTTCGCTAAAGAAACTCTGCAAAATTGCAGAGTAAAATACATCGCTTCCAAGTGGTTCTCTCTGACAATCTTACTCTCGTTCTCCACAACCGATCAGGAGTGATTTCCATCTCAAGTTCTTGAACAAGTACATGAAGTAGGCGAGGCACTACCTTGGATGTAAGTTCTGCCCAAGTAAAAGAACGTTAAAAGTGGAGAATATTTATGGAGTGACTTATGGCAACAATCAGATTGAATTGAGATGGATCCACTCCAGTGACCAAGTTCAAGACCAAAATTGAAGTTTGAAACCAAGTCCAAAACCAAGAATGAGTTTGAGGGTGAAAGCCCAAAGCAATCATCTCTAAAACCTAGGTTGTGGGATTAATATTTGATGAACATTCTTCCATTTGTCCAAATAAAGTTTGCCAAACATTTAGGCCATGTAATGGGATTATTTATTTTAAGAAAGAGATGACTTTTACTTGTACATGGCTTTAGCATAATAGGTTAATATGTCAATAGTGTTTTTGAGTGTCAGTTATAAGATTGGATATGTGGAGCATTTAACCCCAAGTCTAGAATAAAATTTATGAAGGTTGTGAGTGAGATTTTTCCAAGTGGTTGAATGTGTGGTTAAATGATTAAAGTAAAATGAAAAATTTAATCACTTACAGAATGTTGCCATAATGGACTTTCAAATTACTTATACACTCCATGATCTTGCCACTCCACTTGTACCTATATGTGAGGCTTGACGCTGTGATGCCAGGTTTTACTCAAACAAATGCACTTGAGACTTGCAAGACAGATGCATTCTATACTTCGTGATGGCAAAAGTTCTTATGCTGAAATACTGCTCTAGGATATTTTTGTTAATGTCTTTGGAGGCTTTAGTTTGGAAGAGCCTGCCACAGATATTGCTGTTGCCGTCGCTATTGCCAGCGGGTACTTTCTCTCAACTAGCTGGGCATACCAACTCATGAGCTTCGTCTTGCTTGCAGCTATATAGAAAGGCCGGTTCCTCGGGACACAGTCTTCGTTGGTGAGCTAGGACTCGGGGGAGAGCTGCACTTTGTAAGTTCTTACGTGGTTTCTCACTTTTCAATGCTGGAAATTCTGTCCATGCAGGTAGCTCAACTCAAAAGGCGACTGTTTGAGGCATCCAAGCTGGGTTTCAAGAAATGCATCGTCCCACAAGAGCTTGCCCCAGCAGCGAAAGAGTGGAGCCACGGTTCATCTGGATGCGTTTTCGGAAGAAGACGGGGTGTGTGGTGAGGCCCAAGTCGGTCAGGACACTCTTGACGATGATCTTGCTAATGGGTATAAGCTTTTGCATCGTAAAATTTTTATCTCACAGGTGTACATATAATTTAGCAGCTTATACGAATTTTAAATGTTCCAAGGCTAGATCTAGCAATATGATTGGCGGTCTTGATTGTTCTCTTAGCCTCAACAAGCATCACCCAGAAGAGGGTGGAGGGGCTGTGATTGTCTCCTACCTTGGACAGTGCTCGTGTGATCCCTTCCTTGTCGTGCAGAGCTAGAACATTGCAATGCTGGAGTGGCTGCTTGGAACCAGTGGCATGTAGAGGATTGAGCCACAAGAAGAAGAGTGAATCTTTCATTGGAAATGGAGCTTGATCCAAGGAGAGGCAGGTGAGGACAATCCATCCTTCACCGACTTTAAAGCAACAAGGAATATGCTTGTTATTAATAATGTAAAGTACATTAGATTCATATAAAAATAAGATATTAAAGATAACATTATTTTAATTAAGATTGTAGTTACAATTATTCCTCCACATTATTTTCTTAAAATCATTTTTATAAAATGTTACTATTAATTGTCCGGTGCAGTTTGAGCAAAATACATTATTTTTCCATATATTATTATTATTATTATCTATTATAATTCCCCCAGTTGAAGGTGAAGATAACAAAATATATTTGATCTTTCTGATATACTTTTGTTTATTTCAATATTATCAATAACTAAATTACAATGTTCTAATATAGCTCGAAATTTATTATTAAAAAAACTATTACTATTTATTATATGTATGCCATAAAAATTTAGAGGACCGTTAATTAGTTGTGCTCAATATGGCCAACATTGTGAAGAAAAAGCATCAATTTTAGCATCTAAAATATTAAGAGATGGATTATTATCATCAGGTAAATCTTTTGGATAACCTTTATCAGAATATGGCTCATGAGGATCTCTTACAGAATTTATTCCAAGTGCATTAAAATCAATAGAAAAATATCTATATACAGTTCCCATTCCTAGACCATGTAATCTTGCATGATATTATACTTAGCATTTCTAAGAAGGTTCCTCTAACATAGTCACCAGAAAACTAATAATATGAGGAAGTCCAGGTGGAGCTTCAAACCCTGATAAGGGCCACAAAGAGGTGACAAAACCAAGCACATCCGCTGCATGTCTTGCTTATCCACAACAATGTCAATGCCCTTCAATGGCTCCTTGGCCAGATCCTTGAGATCATGGTGTAGTCAAACTTTCCATGACGGCGTTGCGGATTGCAGTTAATAAAATTTCTAAAACCTAAAGGAGTGATATGAACCCTAATCATAATTTGTTGAAAGCCAAACGTAATAAAATCTTAAAGAATAAATTCAGCATTATTAACTATCATTGGTCAATAGTTTCAATTAATCATCTAAGCTGATATATAATTTTATAATATGTCAATTACTAAAATGACCAAACATTCTAGATTCAATTCACTCACATTAGTGGAGATGAAAAATAGCTTTGATTGTCCATGAGAAGTGCTTAGATTTGTGTTTGTTTAATTTAGATCACTGTTTTTGTAAGTCTTCTATTTCTTCTATTTTTTTCTTTTTTTAATTAATTTTCATGGAAGAGTAATATATTCCTCATTTGCAGCAATATAACTTTATATAAAACACAAATCTCTATATCCTAAAGTAGAGCTGCTGACCAGTCAAAACAATTTACAGCCAACCTGGCTTTGGGTTTTCACACTCCCATTGCCCAGATCATTTTTCAGTTTGACATGATAGCCATATTTCATGGTATTTATTACGAAAGTCATATGAACTTAATAGAATTTCTCAAAATAAGTCTCTGATAGCAACTGTTCAAGTTCCTAATTTTTGCTGCAAGACCTTAGTGTCACGAGAAGCTCATTGGTGTTGCACAATTTTTTCTCTTTGTTGAATGATAGTTGATCATCCAAAGTATAAGTTGCAAGGTTATATTCCTGCTTCTATGACGGTTAGAGAGAGCATTGGAATGGTTTTCTGTCAGTGATACATCTAGGAAAGAACAAGAAAACATGCTTATCCAGCATTGTTTCCCTGGTTTTTCTTCAAGGTATTCAAGGGAAATAAAATCCCAACTTCCATACAAGCAGTAGCTTATCTGGAAGTCAACGAAATTTTCTTGAGAGGTAAAGCTTTTAAATTTGATAAAGCTCTAGTACTCTCCAACATAGTTCTAAATGGCAATTAAGGCAGAAATACATTGATTTGCTGATTCAGGTTTTCTTTTTTATATAAGTTTTCAAGTAGCTCAATATAGTTTGAATAAAATAAAACTGGTTTTTCAACTATGCATATAGTTTACATAGGTGTGATTCATAGTTATAAAACTGGAATTAAACATAATTATCTATATGAACCTTATTATGCAACTAAAAATGAACCATAGATAACATATGATTTGTTTGAGCATCATTTTAAAACTATAAATTGATATAATTCTTTATCTATCTATCTACCTATCTATCTATTTATCTATCTATTTACATCTATCTATCTATCTATCTATCTGTGTGTGTATGTGTGGTTTAAGTGTATAGCTATGATATTATATATTAATATTAGTATAGTGGGATTTTGATAGTTATTGAATTAGTTTCAATTTGGACCATTTACTCTTGTATATAAGGTATAGTTTTTGGGCTAATTGATATGTACATTTTGTATATTTTCTTTTTATATTCCATACACTCACATTGGTGGAGGTGAAAAGCAATTTTGATTGTCTTTGACCAGTGAAATAATAGTGGCCAATCTAGATACCCAATGAGTGTAACATGTTTAAATAATAAGTTATAAAAAAGAGGGTTTAATAAATCCCTATGGGGGGAATCTAGGGAAACTACTATGGCTAGTGGTGGGTGATGATATCAATATTATAAAGGCTAAGGCTTGGGTGAATATAGATGAACAAATAAGATGATTTAGTGAAATGTTCAAGAGTTAATTTTAGTTCCTCTAGACGATTGAATGCCCAATCTAAGTGTGGGTGGCACTATCTATTTAGATACTTTGCTTGGCTTATTGGACTTTTATTTTAGCCACATGGCTAAGGTATTCTAGTGGTAAAAGGTGGGGAGAGTACCTATAAAGCTCACATTGTGGTGTTTTGAAATGTCGTTACAAAATCTCTAACTATAGAAAGGAAGAAGAATAGTCTTTTTGTTTACTAACCAAAGGTATAGTCATGTGGTGAGGAATTCTTAGAGGCTAGTAGGACTTAGTTATGGTGTTGGTGAGCATCTTTCTACATCATGAGAATGTCGACTTATCCTTTAAATATACCCCTAACTCCTTAAACATTTATAAAAGGTTCTTGTAGCATATGTAATCATAGAATGAAATTTGGATATATTATTACTATAAATCTTTAGAACTTTAGGGGATAAATTAGGTTGAAATGATCACTAAGGGTTCTCTTATTAAGTAATTACCTTTTTTCCAGTTGGAGAGATAAAGTGTGTTATAGTAGTGTAGGCTTCAAATATATATCCTGATTTATATTTGACTATCCATGGTTAAGTACTTTCTTCAACTATATAAGGATAATTTTATGATTCTTCATTCTTTATCTTTTAAATGATCCCCACTATAATTGTTTACCACAATTATATTAAAGCTAGTTCGTTAGGTTAAACTCTTATATATATCACATCCTCAACCCTTTATCTATGGTTCCCAAGATCCCAAAGTCATTCCCTTATCAACCCCTTTTCTATCCACCACACTATTTATGAATTCATGTTTGGACACTATGAAAGGCATTAAGGAAATAAATCCTAAGTTATCATTAAGTCAAACATACTTGATATGGTAATAAAAAATTTATGTTATTAGCTTGTATATATTAGTGTTGGAATGCTTATGATATTGAGTCTAGTTTTTTAATATTGCTACATAATAACTTACCATGTTCACTAGACACTCTTACTATCATGTCTCATGTGTTCGTCCCATTCTAGTCCCTTGTGCTATTTATGGTAAGTGTTTAGATTTGCTTGATAAGCATATCTATAAAATGTAGAAAGTGTCTTAAAGACCATCATGTTATTCTTACGTCTCGATTCACAATCTAACACTATTCCATATTTAATAAATTTTCAAGCTTGTTCTAGAGATTAACTCTTAGGACTGGGTGAAAGCATAAAGCATGTATTTATATGAGGTGGTTCCAAATGTATAGTAGGGATAATGGTTAGAAGTATGTAGTCAATTTCCTAAGATATTAGTTTGACTTCTATTGGAGTGTATCACTCTTTGTTTTATGTCTAACTTGGGCCTAACCTTAAGTTCCATATTGCTTTAATCGGTGGGGTATTCACTTTTTCGCATTAGGCCACCAATATGCTAAAATTATGCTAAACATTGTTTGACCATGTAAAAGCTAGATACGGGGCACTATATAAGCAACCAAAGGAAACGACTCGAGAAATGATTCATTGGAGTTCAAATATAGAGAGAAAGGGCCCATGAATAACAGTGCACCCTTTTTTCCAATTGGTTAAAGATCTTGGGATATTTAAACCAAATTCAAGAGCTTACACATTACTGCTTGTAAAAGATTTGAGAGTATATCAGACCCTCATTTTGTAGTGTAATAGAATTAAAGTTCAACTGTAAATATTCTAAGCCCAAGCTCTATACCATGTTAATTGGTGGAGTACTATAATTGTTTTGTGCTTTAGTTCTTTTAGTCTTGAACTGTATACTCACGAATTTGGTTTTATTCATTCATTTAGTGGCCTAAGGCTTTGAAACTCAAGTTTTGCTTTATTGCCTTTGGCCTAACTGTCAAAGGGTTAGGTTTTACTCTATGGTTATCCTATGGGTGAAAATTATATGTATTACATCAATCTTTACTACATTCTTTTCTTTTACCATGCCACACCATTATTAATCAAGGAATATCTCAGCTAAGACTGGTGATGCTATGATCATGTTGATATTGTGTTTGTCTATGGTATATTGCTATTACTACTTCTATAGAACATGATTATATAGTGTCTCCTATTCTTGATGTCCTATTGTCTCCCACTAATATAGGGTATTAATTGCAACATCAATTAGAGAGCTATGGATAATGCATTTTAGTTTTTGGAGGATGTTTCATGATCAAGCTTATAAAAAGATGATATGTAATTTGACAAAATAGGTGTCAATTTTTAAATATATCATATGATTCTTTCTCTTTGCTTTTTTCTCTTTCCTAACCTTTTTGCTTTTCTCGAAATCTACCACCTCCTTAGATTTTTAATGTGTTTTCCTGATTTGCAACACTTCCTTTTCTTAACATGTCAATCATTTATGACTCTTATGATTCTCATTCGCAATTTAGTGTTGAGTTAAGTATTTTCTATCAATAATTTTGATATTGAGCATATGTGTAAAGCCAAAAATTTTACTTTTGTTTCATTAGCAAATCATTTTTGGTGTTGCTTTTATTCTAATGGTTGAGTTACTTTTGCCAGGAATTTAAATTAAGTGTATTTTAATGTAATTGCCATTGAGAGTTTTTACATTATTGTTATTAGTAAGAAGTTTCTTCATTCTCTTCAGAGTATGGAGTTTTTCTTTAATTTTTCTGTCTCAAGGATTGAGTTTATAGAGTCCTTTACTTATCTCACATCAGCTAAAATATTTTATAATAAGATATCCCTTGTTATCCAACTTAGATAGAGTCTATATATATGGATGTCCCTTGTTATCCAAGATTTCTTTCTTATTATTTCTTTATTTCCATCTTGACAACTATTAAAAATTCTCCATTTGATGCTTCTTCATCCATTTTTTCTTTAGAAAAGAGGGTAGAGGGGATGGATAAAAGTTTGGTCTTGATAATGAAGTGAGGATGAGTAACTATAGTAATGGAGCAAAGATAAATGACATATATTATGGAGTGAGGATAAATGTAATAGATTTAAATGAAATGTTTAAAACCCTAATACAATGAGGTTAACAAAATATCATAGTTAGGATAAACATAATAAATCTAAATGAAATTAGTGCTTTAGAACTTTTCTTTCGAGCACAACATGATCACATGCATTACAAATATGGGATAAATATCATCCAATTATGTAATTTTGAAGAGCTTATCCCATTTCTAAATCTGCTTACTAACCATAATTTAAGATTACCATTAATTCAGACTTATGACTTAAACTCATCATGACCTTGATCCTTGAAACCTTAGGGGACAAATAGGGATAAAATAACCATTAAGGGCTCTTTTATTAAATAATTGCCCATTTTCTAGTTACTTAAAATATAATATACCCTTGAGCAAAGTATATTCCTACCCCTAAATTTAAAATCATACATATATACGTTGTCCTTTCTTTATAGAGCATTCACGGATGAAGGTATCACCGTAGGATTGTGGTAAGTGGAGCATTCATAAATGAAGGTATCCACTATAGGACTGTAGTATAGGTGGATAACTAATTGCTTCATATGGAATAACTAATTTACACAATGGAAGAATTAATAAATATAATATGGATGAAACTATCTACTATAGGACTATGGTAAGATGACTGCTTGCTTCATATAGAATAATTGGTTTATACAATGGAAAGATTAGTAAATATAATATGGATGAAAGTATTCACTATGAGACTGTGGTACAGGTGGATGACTAGTTATCTCATATGGAATAGTTAATCTATACAATGGAAGTATTGGTAAATATAGTAAGGGTTATTAGTCAATAGTCAATAGAGACATTGATATCTTTAAAGGGTGGGTGAATGTAGTGCATATAATCATGGGATAAGATTTGAATATATTATTATTATGGATTCTTGAAACCTTAGAAGATAAATAGGGATAAAATAACCATTCAAAGTTCTCTCATCAAACAATTGTTCATTTTCCAATTGATTTGGGAGTACAATAACCACTAAAAGCTCTCTCATCAAGTAATTACCCCTTTTTTTAGTTGGTTTAAGAGGATAGAGATAGAATGCACTACAATAGTTTTGGATTCTATTTCTACCATAATTGTCAATAATTACATTATATAGGTCAATGGTCCTATAAAAGTTTTAGGTTCTTGTGGTAGTGTACAACAGCCTGACAAAAGTTTTAAATGTTATATCAAACTTAACTTCATCAAAATTTCTCGTCGTAGTGTAAAGCTTATAATATATGTATTATAAGCTTTATGGATTGTTTAATTGGGAGTTAATCTAGTCCATCCATTCATGTATATAAGTAGGGGTCTAAACCCCATTTAATATACTTATATCTCAAAACTTTATATTTTTAATTTATTAAATAGCTTATTTTCTCAAATTTAATTCAAATAGAGTGGAGATAGTAAAATATTTCTTCTTTATTTGCACATTTATTTACCATTTTCCAGTGGTAGTGATAGAAAACCACCACCATTGATATTAAACATGGAGGTTTACCCTAACCTTTGCATTATTTTATTTTAAAGATTTATAAATGTCTTCAAAGACTTATTTCTAAACCAAGATAAAAGTATCCCTTCAAAATATTCTCATTGATCTTCACTAAACAAAGCCTTCGGGAGTGACTGGAAAAGGAGGTCTGTTGGTCCGACAAGATACGTAGCAATCATAATCCAGAAACGCAAGGAGGTCTGTTGCAGCTACCCAGGCTCTCCAGGTGGGTTCGTCCTTTATCACAAAGTGAACCTACAATTAGCAAAGGCATGTCTAAGCCAGGCAAGTTACCTCAACGGACGCTTCAGCACTTTTGAGTGCCTTTTGTACGCATTCTACAGCAATCCGTGCGGCTTTATCCACAGGAAACCTGAAACACAATGCAAACTCAGTACATACAACAGGTAAGGTGGAGTACAAACCCGCCGAAAAACCCGCACGAGATAGCTGGGAGCGCTATATGCTTAACGCCCTCCTTGCAAGCAAATGTTATAGCGTTCCTGTAATAGCAAAAGCACAATGTATCAAATTTTCTACACACTCTGACATACCCGTAAGTGAGACCAAGTTGTCTGGCAGCTTCCGTCTCCCTGTCTTTGGAGTATCTTGTGCCTAGAGTAGCAATGATTTTAGATGCTGGCAGTCCCTCTGAAGGGCTGAGAAACAAGTCAGTTAAAAAGTTTAAAAAAATAAGGAAAGACAGTTACATGATCTCCAAGGCAGTAAACCTCGAACCAGTAGTAGCAAAACATATTTCTGAAAAAAGAAAAGTCAAAAGCTCTAAACACCCCTTTGCCTTACCCTGGTGTATCTGACCTCCAGCAGGAATTACGATAGCATCATTCTTTCCGTCCACAAACCACTCTAGTATGTCCCCACTTTTAATCACAAACTTGCAAGAGCCGACTTTACAAACAAGCTTGAGGTCCTTTTCCTGATCAAAAGCCACTATATCTATTTGGAAAAACAAAAAAAGAAGAGAGGTAAATTTGAAGCATTATTACCTTGAGGTCCATCACCCTTATGCAGGGGTCCCTGGGACGTCGGGGCTCGCAAGAGGTAATGGGTTTGGGTACTTGAGGGTTCCCATTGACTGAAAACAACAATATCGTTATATAGCTATAATTAGTTTACTGTACGTACCTAGGGGGCGCAAACCATGGGGTCTAACACCATATAACTCTACCATCTCTTCCTCGTCTTCAGGCTCATCTTCGTCTTCAGACTCAGATTCATGGGGAGGCTCGGAATATATATCGATTGGGCCTTCCTCTTTGTCCTCTGCGGCACTGTGTAGCTGTCCACTCACCTCTAGAGTCATTCCAGAGGCCACTTTCTGTCGCAGAAGCTCTCCAACAGGAACTACTGCGAATGTCCTGCATTCGTCGGTCCCTACATCGGCAATCTGGCAGCAAGCTTCCTCGAGGCCCTGTACTAGTTCGCACGTTACAAGCTCGTTTGCGGATCAAAAGTATACAATACTCACAAGTGCGTCAATCCGAGTGCTGAAAACGCTAGTATAATCGCTATCCATGTGACACTCTAGGTGTCTTGATGCAACAATAAGATAGGAGTCTGCTGTAGTCAGCCGCTCCTGCGTGCACAGGCTTCCAGAATAACAAATTTCAACGAAAGGGTGAGTACCCTGTGGTAGTAAAAAGGTAGACTGCTGCTTTGCGGGGGACTAGCATTTTTGAGACGGTAGAGAGAACTTGGACGGGTCAGCCTCTCGTCCTTCCCACTTCGGCACAGTATCACCGTCGCAAGGGCCTCGCCAAACACATACACATGTGCGTCTCCAAGCACCACCACCAAGGACCTGGTTTGTGCACACCAATCCTATAACCAAAACCAAACCAAACATTCACAGCAACAGCAATAATCAGACAAGAAGAGAGATTACCACATACCCAGCAATCTGATGTTCCCACCAGAGCCCGCAGCTCGTAATTCATGCTGCAAAAGAACCGCCCATATTTTTAAAAAGTAGAATGTGCACATATTCTTACTTTCTGAATGCGAGCTCCAGAGCTTGTGGCGTACCGCACGTTGACAGCTCCAGAGATGCCCGAATGTGATCCATGAGTCGATATCGGCGTAACTTGAGAAGTTCGAGATGTACAGAATACAGGTGCGTATCTCTTACGTCCGGGTAAGCTGCATGGAAAATTACCACAACGCGCTCCTGCACTCTCCCTATCTCTGCCAAGCACACCACACAACTAGTCATATCCTGGGCCGGCTCGACCATCACTGCCTCCATCGCCAGCTCTATAACCCTAACCCAACAAAAGGGTTTTCGATCAGGACATAAAATCTAATGCGTTTGATTAATTTGGGACCTTCCAAAGGCGCGGTTGAAGGACGCAAGCAGCTGTACAGAATTTTGTTTCTCCGTTCATGCTGTGATTTATTTTCTTTCTCGTCCAGGCAACACTCTGCAGGACTTTCAAGCAGTCCAGAAGAAAGAATTGGAAGCAGTGTATACACCCTTCGTCCCTGAAGCCTTCGAGGTACTTGCTTGATCACGTAAATCAAGTTCCTGATTTCCAGCTTCTTATCTCATATAGTTACACAAACCTTACTTCAGTCGAGAAGATCGTACGTCAAACAGCTTGATTGATCCGCCTTCCATAGCAACAGCAAATACCAGGCCTTGTTGATCATACGCCATAGACGGCCTTCCCCGGACTCTAAGAAGATCCTCGCTTTCCAGCCGCAGAGGTTATCAAAGGCGCGTGCTATGGGAGAAATGCTTACAGCCACGTACGTAAATCTTGCTGGCCACAAACTTCGCGTGCTTTCCAGACATCCAGGAATCGAATGGCAATCAATCGCGAAAGCCACCAGTACCAGCGGACGCATCAGAATGTGCAAAGATTTCTTGCAGCAGTGCTTTCACTTGAAAGACCGACTGCGAGCCAAGTACAATCCCAGTCCCATGCTAGGCTGGCGAAACCTTGCGCGTTCGTGGGGTACACAAAACTGACAAGAACACAGCGATTTCGCTAAAGAAACTCTGCAAAATTGCAGAGTAAAATACATCGCTTCCAAGTGGTTCTCTCTGAAAATCTTACTCTCGCTCTCCACAACGAACTTACATCCAAGGTAGTTCCTCGCCTACTTCATGTACTTGTTCAAGAACTTGCGATGGAAATCACTCCTGATCGTATCGTTGAT
Source organism: Selaginella moellendorffii (assembly GCF_000143415.4). Lineage (NCBI taxonomy): Eukaryota > Viridiplantae > Streptophyta > Lycopodiopsida > Selaginellales > Selaginellaceae > Selaginella > Selaginella moellendorffii. The sequence goes on along the minus strand of NW_003314292.1, from coordinate 1,233,804 downwards.
GAAGCGCTTCACCTACTTGGTAGCCTGGTGCTTGAACACCACATCGTCGTCCCACCTCCTCTACACGGCAGACGAGCCGCCGCCACCACCGCGGCGACGTCGGTGCCAACTTGCTCTTGCGAGCTTGAATCTTCGGCATCTGGCCCAAGATGGTTAACGTGGACAAAGTTCGCAACCAACCGCTTCTAGGAACTGTCGTGGTTTGATACCGAGCTGAAGATTGGAGAAGAGCCTCTCCAGCTTGTCAAGAGGTCCCTCAAGCAGTGCTGTGGTGTTGTGCTCGAAGATGATGGCATGTCAGGTACGATGAAAACTACGGTTGTAATGCACGCTGCAGTGACAGAATCAAGATTCAACTTCTGCAAAGCTCGAGCAATCCAAACGAGCTCGAAGGGAAGGTTGAAGGAGAAGGGGAGCACATAGCTCCACTCAAGATGACCTCTAGCAACTCCTCTAAGCTCAAGAATCCTAACTTACAACACTATGCTTTTCAATATCCATTTATCAACTGAGGGAAGTGAAAAATTTCAACAATGCAAGAACTTCCTTTGCAAGTTGTAGGTGTGAGTGAATACTGTCTAGACTAGGAGGGTTGGAATAGCTGGAAAAAAAACGGCTTTACACCTTCTTGACGCCATTTGGATGGATCTCTGCCGCGAACTGGACGCTGTCGACGATCTTCGCCCCGCGTGCGGCAGTGAGATATAATCCCATATGGTGCGCGAGATCCTGCGCATCAATTCACCAAATCAATCACGGTAGGATATTTGAGGGAATGTTTCATACTTGTGGATGCGCCACAGCGCCAATTTCCTTCGCAACTGCCAGAGGCAAATCATAGGTGGAGCATCCTTGAGCGTAGACCACGATTTCTTCCAGCGGTGGCGAGATCCCGTGGTTCCTGACCGAGGTCATCGTCGCCACGAAATCTAGCACACAAATGTCCGTGCAAACCCCCACCACCAAGATCTGGAAGAATTTTAATGCAAGCCTTTCTTCTTGGACAAAGAAAGAATTTTTCCTTACCCGTTGAATCTTGTTTGCGTTGATCCAGTCCACGACCGTGTTGGATCCATCTGGTCTCATCGCTCCCACAAATCCATTAATGCAATCCTTTCGCACGAGCACAACCTCGTCATCGTCCTCGAACCACTTAAGGTCTGATCCAAGCGAAGAATCACTAGATAGCGATCGAAATCGACGAGATTTTTCGAGGGCACCGACCTGGGACGAGTTCTTCCTCTCCAGAGCCCACAAGGCAATGCGGGGGATACGGATTCTCCGGCTTGTTTGGGTCGTGGCAATCCAGAAACGCGAGAACAGGCAAGTGCCTGGATCGAAATTCTCTGGCGATCCTCACGGTCTCGTCGACCATGCGCTCCACTTGAGCATCTGGGGCCCGAGGAGCCTGCATAGATCAATAAGAAAGTCGAGCGAGAGAGTGGATTCCTCTACTGACCAGATTTCCGTGACCAACGGTGCAGAATCCGTTGACTTCGTCGAGGACGACGAGCCCAGTTCGCTCGTCATCCCCAATTCTAATGCACAAGTGCTCCATCCGGACAGGGAGCTCCGCCTTCACCCACGAAATCAAATCCATGGTGCAGCGATGACGGTGACGAACCCTAAATATGTATACAAGCAAAGCATGAAAGTTTGACTCTTTTAACCACTATTATCTGATCTGGACCATTATCAAATGGAGGGTAGGGATTGCACAACAGCACAACATGAAATGTTGTCATTAAGCATTTGTTTTAGTTTATAACTACGTTAGAGTTTTTGTAATTTTTGCTAATGGTTAAGTACCCTGGAAAAATGTTCTTGAAAAATGAATTTTAATAATGTTATGTATACTCAATAAGTGCTATAAAAGGTTGACATGTGTTGTTTGATGACTTTTATGATTATTTAAAAACCTATCTAAATATTTGAATTTATAGCTCAATTTTGTAAAATGTGCTACTAAGATGTTGATAATGGGGATACAATTGGATAATTCTAACAATATATTATGAGTTGTTTTTGCTAGTTACTATAGTAATACCGAACCTGTAGTAATTATTAATAGAATATTAGGTTTTTAAAGCTTTCATATATTAGATGGTCATTTACTTATAATAATAATAATAATAATAATAATAAATAAGAAAATTATATATTTTTCCTAAATTGCATAATATTTGTATGATACCAGAAAATTATATTACAATTTATAAAATTAATGTGGAGGAATAATTTTAATTATAATCTTAATTAAAATATATTTAATTTAATTTCTAGTGTGAGTGCATAGAATATAAAAATGGAATACAAAAATGTGCATATCAATTAGCCCAAAAACCTTAGATTATATACATGAGCAAATAATCTAGATTGAAATCAATTCAACAACTATCAAAATCCCACTATATTAATATTAGTATATGGCATTATAATTGTATACTTGGACTTCACATCATCCCTTCCTCTCATAATGATGAAAAAAAATTAAGGTTCTCTAGTAGAAGGGTTGGAATCTAGAAGAATATTAGGAAGAGGCATCAGTGAATCTGTAAATAATGCCATTTATTCCTACTCCCTTGTATAAAGTGGTTTAAATGTTACATATTCATAATTTTTGGAGGATCAACCTATTAAATGTCATGTCAAATTTTATAAATTTGCAATCTAACTTGCTAGAGCACTTAATATTAAACAAATTACATATGATAAAATTGGGAAAATAAATTAACTCTAAATAATTTATTTTATACTTTGCAAGGGGATGATAATAGGAGTTATAATGCCATTCTTGTTCCACTTGTAGGCAGCCCAATGTCAAATTCAATTCATTTGCATTTTTATTTAAAGTAATTCTTATGTATTATAATGATTTACTTTGTGATAGCAAACATAATATATAATATTTTTTAAATGTTATTCCTAGAATCAAACATTGAACACTTAATTAGTTTTAATGGAAAAAATTATGTATAAAATTCAACTGTGTTTAAAACTTTTAATTGTACTTTATTGAATGCCAAATTAATTTCATCATTTAGATTTAAGGACATTAATACTATTTATTAGAGTGATATAATAATAATATCTTCTAATTAATATTAAACAAGTCCATCTCCATACTACTTGAGCTTTGGGCCTCAACTCGGGCGAGAAGGGTCCATCCATCTCCAGATGCATGTAGGCATTCATTCACGGCCACAACCCTCACGATGTCCCCAAATTCTATGTCCATGTATCCCTGAAGAAAATAACCAGTCAAAAGTACAAGAAGAAAAACAATAATACCTGGTATCTCTTGAGAAAAGCTTGAAGTTCTCTCATCTTTGATTTCATTCGCGCGTGTTCGTTGCTCGCTATAGCGGCACTTACTTCCAAAGGGGAGTGTCCGATCATCCTCTCAACCAGCTGCAAAATCGGAGACCGTAGTCTTGACTAAACAGAATTGAAGCTTTACCTCGTGGTTCACTAAAGCTTCTGTTAAAAGGCTCCCATCTTCGATGTATATCGCCAGCCGGTATGCATTGCGATCCTTGAAAAGGAACTCTTTCACGGCTGTAAGGAAACACTGTATCCAGAAAACGAATCGTGCTTTCTTTTTTCTTTTCTTTTGTTACCTTAACTCGGCCTGATTGAACTACACCGGACTCCATAAACCGCCTCTGTAGAACCGCCAGATACGTAAAGGGAGGGGACTCCAGGCTGTCTGCGGCTGAAAAATGGACGGGCATATGTCACGAAAATCTGAAGATCATAAAACTTACTGCGCAGTTGTCTTCTACTCCTGGTTTCATTGGATTGGAGGGAAAGCATACGAATACGCGAAGTTCCCAGGCCGATAGAAGTCTCGGAAGGTGTGCCAGACAAGGTCCGATGCGTAGTTTCGTCCTGTCCTGGAGGTGAACATCAAAAGCATTAGGCAGGGAGAGAAAACCTGAAAGGCCTTCTTTGTGTTTACTTGGTGTTTGTTCACTGTAGGAATATGAACCGCGAGAAAAATCTTCTATAGAAACAGGTGCTTGCCTTCCTGAAGACAAAAAAGTAGAGACAGAAAATCAAAATACAAGGATAGAAGAACGAAAGAAAGAAGGCAAACACAGTCACTGTGCAAAAGTTAGACCTGTATATGGATGATCACGAACAGTCGAAGAAGGTTGCTGCTCACTTCCAGGATTGGCTGCAGCACCATTGTTTTCTTGGACGTCAGGAGTTCGGGGCCAGGCAGCTTGTGTAAGTTGCTCTTCCAACGATGGTGGAGTAGTACCACGCGGGTGCCTGCAAATATCCTTAACTAGTACACGAAGAAGAAAACTTTACCTGTTTCCCCGAGGAGGTTTGTTTACTTGATGTACCACTCTCTGTCGAGCCTCTTCAAGCTCTTGGACAACACCTCCTAGAACAGTAACAATTTCCGGGACAAGAAGAAACATCCCTCTCCGGATGCAGACATTCCTTACGCAAATCTGCGGTTGGGAGAAAGAAAAATCATGGAAAAGACTTTAAAGGATTTCTTGAACGTGTACCTTCAAACCAGCTGGTTGTAAGACTTTGAGCTGTGGGATAGGACGATACTCAATGCCAAAAACTCGTTGAGCACCGTCGGTCATGGATAGCTTCAAGCATCGACTTCCAATTCCAGCATTTCTTTCCTGGTAGCGATCCTTGAGGCCGCAGCAAATGTCCACCGTTTCATCTACCTGTGTGCCATGCTCCCGTCGATAAAAAAAAATATAGAAAAACTTTCACTTACTTGTAGAACGAAAGGGCCCGCTAGCTCCACTTTGTGCATCGCCTGGACCCCTGGAGGAAGCACAGCATCGGTGACGAGATTGAAATCGGCAGCGAGGAGCTGCGCAAAGCATTTCTCGGCGCACAAGTCTACCGGCAACTGTGACGCTCCGATCTGCTCGCGCAGGCAAGAAGAAAGCCACTGCGCCTTAGGCCGCATTCCGCGAGAAGCCATAATCTCCACAACCCGCTCCTCCATCGAAATCCCAAAACCCTACTAGGGTTCTAAGCATCCCGCCATTTTGCTAGCTTGAAAGGTTCCAGGAATATGCTTGCCAAGCAAGGGCTTTATGGTGTTTTGCCGCGCGCACTCTCTTCTCTTCCAGATCGCGCATTGCGGCAATTCGATCCTGCCGTGCCGAGGATATCGTTCCCCAAGACGCGCCACGGCGTGACATGGGACGATCCCTGCCACTGGCTGCGAAATTCGGACGAATCAGCACGCGCAATCGACCATGGCTGGGACAAGGGAGCTGCAGCGCCAGATCCGCCAGGAAATGGCGAGTAGGATGGAGAAGGAGCTCGCGTCGCTGCCAGAGCGCTGGGGGCATTGGTGAGTTCTTCCCGTTTGAACTTTTTAGTTTTTGGCTTAGACGAAAAGCTTAATGACAATGTAGGAACTATTTCGTGCAGATCCCACAAGGGAAAGAGTTTCCCATCTACTCGAGACGAAGAGCCCGCAAAGGTGGAAGGCTGAAGGCTTTCTTGACAAAATTTTCTCGACAAGAAGCAGAGTGAAGTGATGATCGACATCAATGCGCTTGCTGCGAAGCACGATAAAGTTTTGAGGATCTATCCTTCGTTCTCTCGTCGTAGCTATCATGAGGATGATCGATCGAAAGGACCTGCATTGCGATGAATGAGATTCACAAAATTCGGCACTCTGAGACCAGGAAAGGAAACAAAGCGACTAGAACAAAAATCAGGGAAGAGCTCACCACAGGCCACCGCCAACGGCCTGTGGCAACAAGTTTAATAATCCAACACATGATTCAACACAGCAATCCAGGAACATATAACTCGTCTTTGAAAGCATCGAGCTCATAAGACCAAACGTTTTGTGACGACTTAGTTTATAGCAGAACTTAGAGAAATTTTTGTCACTGCCTCGTATAACTCAGGTTTTTCCATGGTGAAGCGCAGCTGGTGTAGTGGTAGTATCCTCCCACCTCATCCGGATGGCTTATCTCCAAACAGATAGAGTCCAATGTTTTGGGCGAGAAGACACTAGCGTCACTACTTGGCCTTGTCCCATGAAATCGCCACCGTCCATCAAACATCATCCCAGCCGTCGATATAAACCCGTTTTGAAGAAGCTAGGTCTTCCATTCAGCAAGAAGGTCTGGGAGCGATGGCGCGTGACACCGGTGAGTTGAGCGAGGATGACTGTAGTGAGCTTCTCAAGTTTTACATGAGGGGCAAGCGGCTGGGATGTGGAGGGCAAGGGCAGGTTTTCATGATCCATAATGGCCGCAACACATATGCTGGAAAGTTGTTTCGATCGGGGAGTGATGCCGAGAGAGAAGCTCGGCTCATGTCCAAGCTTCATGCCTGCCCTGGGGTCGTCTCCTTCAAGGGCTTTGTCCGGGAGAGAGATGGTGCCAAGTGCTATGGCACCATCGTCATGGAGCTGTGCGGCCCAAACCTATGCGAGGGATTGATCAACTGTGGGCCGATGAGGGAGGAGGATGCAGCGAAGACCATCAAGAAGTTGGCTGAAACGCTCAAGGAGATCCACTCCAGGGGAATTATCCACCGGGATCTCAAGCCGGAGAACATTCTTGTCAAGCTCAATGCCACTGGTGTGCACGATGTTCTGATTGGAGACTTCGGGATAGCCACAGACCTGCACAGGGAGATGTCAAAGTACTGTGGCACGGAAAAGTATATGGCACCAGAGGTGATGGCGAGGAAGGGCCGCAAGGGAGAATCACAGAACTTCTACACGGCAGCCATTGATGTGTGGGGTTTGGGAGTCATTGCGTACGAGCTGTTGAAAGGTCACAAATCGAGAATGGAAATCGATTTCTTGAGAGCGGGAGCATTTCCAACTGGTTTTGGCTCGGACCAGGCGGAGGATCTTCTCCAGGGGATGTTAGCTGTCGAACCGAGCAAGAGGTAACGCTGGACCGTGTGCTTGCACATCCCTGGATCGTGAAGCATTGCAGCAGCAGTAGCAAGATCGAGACGACGACACGCAGCAGGCGCTGTGGAATGAAGAGGAGTCTTCCCAGCGGCAGCGACTTGATCGTGAAAAAAGCTCGTGCAGCTTAAGAACAAAAGCCAGCACCAGTTCGGTAAGCATCGTTTTTGATTGAAGAGTACAGGTACTAACTTTGCTTGCTTGGTCACCGGGTGGAATTTTTTTTGTGAGACAATGATCTTCTTGTCGAGAAAGATTTTCTATAGCAATGCAAGTACTGTCTTTGCAAGTTATGAAGTTTCTTTTCTATTCTCTTGATGGGAACAGTCAAATTCAATATAGTGGAAGGGATCGCTGATGATCCTGGCGGCAAATTGGAAGAGCTTCAACTCGCGCAAGAAGCCTCCATCCATTTCCGGATAGTCGTTCACGGCCACAACCCTATGCTGGAGAACATAAAAGATCACCACACGCTTAAGAAGAGAATATCTCATGTGTGCCTTTGTAGAAAACACCTGGTATCTCTTGAGAAAAGCTTGACGTTCTATAGCAGCACTTACATCCAACGGGGAGTGTCCGATCATCCTCTCAACCAGCTGCATAATCGGCGACCATTCTTGATTAAACAGAATTGCTCGTGGTTCACTAGAGCTTCCATTAAAAGGCTTTCATCTTCGAGCTGGTATGCATCCTTGCTCAGAAAACAATTTCTTTTCTTTTCTTTTATTACCTTAACTCGGCCTGATTGAACTACACCGGACTCCAAAAACCGCCTCTGTAGAACTGCCAGACGTAAAGGGAGGGGACTCCAGGCTGTCTGCGGCTGAAAAATGGACGTGAAGATCATAAAACTTACTGCGAAGTTTTCTTCTACTCCTGGTTTCCTGATTGGATTGGAGGAAAAGCATACGAATACGCGAAGTTCCCAGGCCGACAGGTCCGATGCTGTTCTGAAGTGAAGATAACAAGAACTACGCATGGAGAGAAAACTTGAAAGGCCTTCTTTGTGTTTACTTGGTGTTTGTTCACTGTAGGAATCCGAACCGCGAGAAAAATCTTCTATAGAAACAGGTGCTTGCCTAGAGCCAGAAAATCAAAATAAGCAAACGCAGTCACTGCGCAAAGTTAGACCTGTATATGGATGATCACGAACAGTCGAAGAAGGTTGCTGCTCATTCCAGGATTGGCTGCAGCGCCATTGTTTTCTTGGAGTTCGGGGCCAGGCAGCTTGTGTAAGCTGCTCTTCCAAGTAGTACCACGCGGGTGCCTGCAAATATCCTTAACTAGTACTTGAAGAAGAAAACTTTACCTGTTTCCCCGAGGAGGTTTGTGTACTTTATGTACCACGCTCTGTCGAGCCTCTTCAAGGTCCTCCAAGAACAGTAACAATTTCCGGGACGAGAAGAAACATCCCCCGACATTCCTTTCGCATTGGAAGAAAAGAAAATTCAAGGCAAAGACTTGTAATACTTTGAGCTGTGGGGTAGGACGATACTCAATGCCAAAAACTCGTTGAGCATCATCGGTCATGGATAGCTTCAAGCTTCGACTTCCAATTCCTTCCTGGTAGTGATCCTTGAAAATGTCCACCGCTTCATCTACCTGTGTGCTATGCTTCCATCGATGAAAAGCTATAGAAACCTTCCACTTACTTGTAGAACATAAGTGCATCGCCTGGACCTCTGGAGCGTCGGAGGAGCTGCGCGAAGCATTTCTCGGCGCGAGAGTCTACCGGTAACTGAGACGCTCCGATCTGCTCGCACAGGCAAGAAGAGAGCCACTGCGCCTTAGGCGAGAACCGTGGAGAAATTCCAAAACCCTACTATGGTTCTAAACATCCCGCCATTTTGCGAGCTTGAAAGGTTCCAGGAATATGCTTGCCAAGCAGGGTCTAGGGTTTTATGGCGCTTTGCCGCTTCTCTCGCGCACTCTCTTCTCTTCCAGATCGCGCATTGCGGCAATTCGCTCCTGCGGCGCTGAGGAGATCGTTCCCCAAGACGCGCCACGGCGTGACATGGGACGATCCCTACCACTGGCACGCGCAGTCGACCATGGCTGGGACAAGGGAGCTCCAGTGCCAGATCCGCCAGGAAATGGCGAGCAGGATGGAGAAGGAGCTCGCATCGCCTCCAGAGCGCTGGGGGGATTGGTGAGTTCTTCCTTGCTCGTTTTGATTTTTTTTTGCCTAGCTGAGGAACTTAGAAACAATGTAGGTACTATTTTGTGCATATCCCGCAAGGGAAACAGTTTCCCATCTACTCGAGACGAAGAGCCCGCCAAGGTGGAAGGCTGAAGGCTTTCTTTACAAGTTTTTTTGACAAGAACAGTGAAGTTATGATCGACATCAATGAGCTTGCTGCCGAGCACGGTAAAGTTTTGAGGATCTTTCCTTGTTTCTCTCTTCTTCCTAATTACACAAGTGTAGGCCATGCGCAGCTTGGAGTTTTTAAACTATCCAGAGACCACAAACTGTTAGCATACACGATCGACTTGGGTGGCAACGAGATGTTCACATTGTTTATCAAAGACTTGGAAACTGATAGCCTCCTCCTGGAGCACAAAACCGATGGTGTAGTAAGCGTGGAGTGGTCTGATACTGGAGAATATCTTTACTACACTTGTAGTGATGTGGCACATCGACCTCACAGGTTTCTAGTTGAAGTTTCTTCTAGAATCATTTTTTCTCGATCTCGACAGGGTTTTGTTGTGGAACTTGCGATCTAAAGATGATGACATTGCAATTTATCACGACGACAATCCAAAGAACTTTGTTGATGTTACAAGAACCAAAAACTGGCAGTACGTTTTGATTAATGTCAACTCGAAGACGTCCTCTGAGGTAATTGGGTTTCACAAATGTGTTGCTCGAGCCTCTACAGGACAGGTTTTTCTGGTAGATCCGAAAACTTCAGCCACAACATTGCGGAAAGTTGCAGATAGAGTTGATGGCATCCAGTATTTCGTGGAACACCATGAAGAGCACCTGTATATTCTTACCAATTTTTTGGGCGACAAGAAGCTAGCGTCGCTAGGAAACAACTATCGGCTTGTCCGCTGCAAGACAGATAGCTTGACCTCGAAGGCGTGGGAGGTAAGTCAATTCTCGTTTTTTTCACAGCAAATACTGAAACACTTTAAGAGGTTGTCCCAGTCGAGAGCGAAAATTGGATAGAGGATATGGATATTTTTGCGAAGCATTTGATCTTATACAGACGACAAAATGGTCTTCCCATTGTGCATGTTTTCAACCTGGATGTAAGCATATGGTAAAAGTTTTGGTCTCACTAATCTCTTTCCTTTCAGAGCCTGAAAACTCCTCCTTGGACTGTAAACCTTCCCTCTGGGATAACAGTTCTTACTCCTGGAGCAAACTGTGACTTCAATTCGTCTACTCTACGGTGTCGATATCTTCACTGGTGGTAAGCTCTCTTTCTTTCTTGCATTAGATGTTCGGCAATATAAAGATTGGGCATGTAACGAAATCTGGAGAAATAGCGGGGCCACGTACATTGGAGCACATGGTTGATGTTTATCTTCACTTGGAGGTAAGAGGTTTCTATCTTTGTTCGTTTATATTTCTTGTCTCTAGGGAGACCGTCTTTTGTCTCAACGGCTTCTAAGATCACTAAAAAATCGCTTCGCTTCTACGAAAGAGGTGACTGTCTTTCAGCATTTGCTTTTAAATTGAATCTCGCTGTTTTATCTTTATTACAGGTCGGCGTGTTTGAGATGGTCGACAACGGTTTACGAGCGGTAGAAAATCCCAGTTTGATGTTTCTTTCTGATAGAACTGGGGAGGACACTAATGCATCAGCCACCGTTGGGGTGGCTTTGGAAGGATCTCGGCCGCTGCTGGTTGAAATCCAGGTAAGCGACTTCTAGGATTTACGCTGGATGATGATACTTTTAGCCAAATCTGAGCGTTGTCTGGCTGCTCTAGCTTTCCAGGTTCAACGAGAGACCGGTGGTAGATTCTTTGGAATTTCCCGAGTTTCGAGTGAGCTGGACTGCCAACAACAGTTTCTCTGACTTGCCATGATCTGACTTTAAAACCGAGACGCGTATCTGACAACGATCAAAAGCTAAAGTTTTCTCCGGCATGAACGCGCGTTTTGCAGGTCTTATGCTCTCCTGCCACTTCACTGCCAAGTAAAAGAACGTTCACTGGAGTGGATCCATCTCGATTCAATCTGATTGTTGCCATAAGTCACTCCATAAATATTCTCCACTTTTGTGAGGCTTGACGCTGTGATGCCAGGTCTTACTCAAACAAGCGCGCTTGAGACTTGCAAGACAGGTGCGTTCTATACTTTGTGATAGCAAAAGTTCTTATGCTGAAATATTGCTCTAGGATATTTTTGTTAATGTCGTTGGAGGCTTTCGTTTGGAAGAGCCCGCCACAGATATTGCTGTTGCCGTCGCTATTGCCAGCAGGTACTTTCTCTCGGCTAGCTGGGCATACCAACTCACGAGCTTCGTCTTGCTTGCAGCTATATAGAAAGGCCGGTTCCTCGGGACACAGTCTTCATTGGTGAGCTAGGACTCGGGGGAGAGCTGCGCTTTGTAAGTTCTTACGTGGTTTCTCACTTTTCAATGCTGGAAATTCCGTCCATGCAGGTAGCTCAACTCGAAAGGCGACTGTTTGAGGCATCCAAGCTGGGTTTCAAGAAATGCATCGTCCCACAGGGTGCTAAAGGAGTCGAGGTGGACGGAATGGAGCTTATTCTTTGCTCGAGCCTCAAGGACTTTCTAGAGAAAGTCGTCAACTACATGCCCCAGCAGCGAAAGAGTGGAGCCACGGTTCATTTGGATGCGTTTCCGGAAGAAGACGGGGTGTGTGGTGAGGTCCAGGATGCTCTTGACGATGATCTTGCTAATGGGTAATAAGCTTTTGCATCGTAAAATTTTAATCTCACAGGTGTACATATAATCTAGCAGCTTATACGAATTTTAAATAACCATATCGTTCCAAGGCTATAGATCTAGCAATACGATTGGCGGTCTTGATTGTTCTCTTAGCCTCAACAGGCATCACCCAGAAAAGGGGCTGTGATTGTCTCCTACCTTGGACAGTGCTTGGAGCAATCGCGCGTGTGATCCCCTTCCTCGTCGTGCAGTGGCTGCTTGGAACCAGTGGCACGTAGAGGATTGAGCCACAAGAAGAAGAGTGAATCTTTCCGAGATGACCTCTAAAGCAATAAAATGCTTGTTATTAATAATGTAAAACGAATTAACCTAGAAATTAATGAAAACATGATTTAATTAAGATTATTATTCCTCCAGATTATCTTCTTAAAAACTTTTTCATAAAATGTTACTATTAATTGTCCAGTATCTTCTATTTTTAAAATTGCAAATACTATGCAGTTTGAGCAAAATATATTATTTTTCCATATAATGTTATTGTTATTATCTATTATAAGTAAATGACCATCTAGTTGAAGATGAAGATAACAAAATATATTTGATCTTTCTGATATTGTAGACCATATACTTTTGATTTTTTCAATATCATCAATAACAAAATTACAATTTTCTAATTTAGCTCGAAATTTATTATTAGAAGAAATTAAACTATTACTATTTATTATAAATGTGCCATAAAAATTTAGAGGACTGTTAAGTAGTTGTGTTCAATATGGCCAACATTGTAAAAAAAAACATCAAATCTACTATATAAAATATTAAGAGATAGATTAGGATAACCTATATCAGAATATGGCTCATGAGGATCTCTCACAGAATTTATTCCAAGTGCAATAAAATCAATAGAAAATTATCTATATACGGTTTCAATCATTCCTAGACCATGTAATCTTGCATGATATTCTACTAATCTTAGCATTTCTAAAAAAGTTCTTCTAACACAGAAAACTGATAATTATCAGGAAGTGAAAAATTTCTAAAACCTAAAGGAGTGATATAAACCATAATCATAACTTGTTGAAAATATGTTGATTACCAAAAAGACCAAACAGTCCAATCCATCTAGTTTGAGGTGGTTGCGCATTCGATAAATTAACAATTATATATAATAACAAGAGACTAAATTTTCTTTACATACATTTAAACACCTTTCTTCATTGACCTAGTATAGTAAATTTCTAAAAACTTCTTATTGAATCTGAAATGATCTAGACTATGGATAAAGTGAATTTTCTTAATTAAAAAATAATGACTACCTAAACTTTATTATATAATATTTAATCTATAAATCATTAAAGGCATAATTATATTTAGTTTTAAAAATTATAATAAATTATTATTTTTTTAGTATCTTAATTATATTAAATGAAATCATTAGTATATTTTAATTGATAAATAACATTTAAATTTAAAACTAGTACAAGTATTTAATTAATAAATTAATCATTATCTTCTGTGAGGTTCAGATATACAGCTATGATGCTAAATGCTATTATTAGCATAGTAGGATTCAGATTAGACTAAATAATTTAATAATTTTAGGCTTTTATATTTCATTCACTCATTGATCCTTAAGGAGTGCTTAGATTTATGTTTTCTAATTTAAATCTAACTTGTCCATCACCTAGATCTCTCTTTTTTGTAAGTTTTTCTTTTTTTATTTCTTTTTTTTTTCTTCTTTTCATTCATTTTCTTGGTAGAGTAATTTACTCCTCCTTTGTAGCAGCATAATTCTATATAATATAAGAATCCTTAAACCCCAAAGTGGAGCTGAATGTGATTCATGTGGTAGTGGCCAAGGTAGAAGTTTAACAAGCGTAACACATTGCATCAACTCGGAAAGTCAAAAACATAAGTGGAAATTTTAAAGAAATGCTTAAGGAATAAACACAAAATCATTAGTAAGTGAGTCTCAAATAAAAGACGAAAAAATTACCAACATGTAGCAAGTGTTGTGATGTGTAAAAGTGTCAAGACCAAACTTGAGATAGAGTCCAAAACTGAGACCAAGATTGAGATTGAAACTAAAACCAAAACTTAGTCCAAAACTAAATTTAAGACCAAGCTCAAGTTTGAGGTGAAAGCCCAAATGATTGTTTCTCAAACCCTAAAGGGTTTGATAAATCCTTATATAATCCAAACTTTCCTCAAGGACAATCAAAAGTGCCCCCTTCCACCAATGTGAGTGCATAAAATATAAAAAAGGAATATAGAAAATGTGCATATCAATTAGCTCAAAAACCATAATTTATATATAGGTGCAAATGGTCCAGATTAAAACAAATCCCATAGCTACCAAAATCCAATTATGTTAATATTAGTATATAACATCATAACTGTACATTTGGATGTGGTAAAATCCTTTCCTTTCAATTTGCATTCTCCTAATTTATGGGCTCTAGAGCTATGTTTCCAGTATGATAAAGTTTTTGCCAAATGGCCATACAGGATTGTGTCGAGATCTCTTGAGGTGGACCGAACACTCACACTCACACTCTCTCTCTCTCTCTCTCTCTCTCTCTTATAAATAGGGAGATAAAATTTAAAAAAATATATTTGTGAGGTTGTGGTCAAGTATAAAAATTTTCTTTAAGGATAGCTTTTGAGATTATTTTGTTTCCGCAAAGGGCACGCGATTTAAATTTATAAACTAGTTCCAGTAGAACATGTTTGTATTTCTCATCCATGAAGCCGCCGCTGAGAACAAGGGCAAGGGTAGCAGAGACAGTTCCATCATGAATTTCTGGAAGGTCCTCACTTCTGATCTGCAACCCCTTCCAGATCATGCAATCTAGAGCATTCTAGTTTTTCCTGCATTGGTGGAACAAGCAATGAAGACAATATTATTAAATGGGGGATGCGGGGGTGGGGGGTGGGCAGTCAAGGATGCCCAAGAGAAATATCTCCCTCAGTACTTAACCGGCGGGTGGAGTTTTCTAAGCTGTGAAGGCTGAGATACCATGTCTCATCAACATTAGTGACTGGAGTCCACATTCTGATTTGCAGGCTCGTGCTCATGGGGTCAGACGAGCAAAGTAGGTATTAAAACTTGTTCCAGATGCTGTTACTCAAATTTTTTCATTTGTCCAGGTGATGATCTATATAGGCTCTGCTAATTAGTGCTAGCGGAACTATTGAGGAGAGGATGATGCAGTTAACCAAGAAGAACATGGTGGTTGAGCATCTCGTGGTATTCGCTCAAAATTCTTGGAAATGAGGGCTCATGTCTAAATCAAGTTTCCCACAAAAGACCTCAGCATAACTTCCATGCACTTTGGGGTGTGAATGCCTGAGCTGTATAATCTAACAGTTGAAGCTTTGGCTTTGCGGTGATATGGATGTCAAGAACCGGACCTGGTGCCACTGCTGCCAGTGGGGTAAGATGATATGATCTAGGGCTTGATGTCGTGGAGGCGCGACAAATCACGGTTTGATCAGGGTTTTTTGGTCTACAAAGATGATCAGATCAAATTGGTGCTTCAACAGGTGCGTGAGAACAAACAATTTGACTAGTTCATCACTGCTTTTGACCCGTTTTCTCCTGTGCACATCCTTGGCCTATCAGCACACTGAGCAAGAATTGATTGAGCAGTACTGGTGGGGATGACAATATAGGCAAAGTCTGGTAAGAACATTATGAATCTCTTGCATCAAACACTGTCACCTCTCAGCATCATTGCTACCAAACTCCATGGACCAGAACCTCCTCCAGATCAACAACGACAACAAGCAACCCAGCAAGAGATGATAAAGTTTTTTTCTCTGTTTTTTATTTTATTTTTTATTTTTAGAATAAAATAAAGATGCTTAGTACATAAAACTTGAAAAATTATATCGATACAATGTTAGCGCGGAGGCCCTCCAAGGGTAATAAGGTCCAAGAGTGACCAGAGGTTTAAATTCAGTATTGACATGATATAACACAAATTTGTTTTAAAACAACAAATACAAGAATTAAAATTTAAGACCACCTTAGCCATGAAAATGTCGCTCTGTCAGATGATGGCATTCCAAGATACACATTTCTCACATGCATCTTCTGAAACTGTTCTATATGGAGCCTAAAACGCCCCTCAAAGTACCTATTCAGTGATTAGATCGATAATACTGTTGTCCAGGCATTGCAATTGCATCATTGCCTGCTGCAAGTGCCCATTCCAGGCAAGCGCTACAAGCATGCCATTCCCTGAAACAACAGTCAGCTGCTGAATTCTGGCGAAGCACTGCCACGCATGTTGAATGCTGCCATTCTGTCCATACATCTTTGTTGGATTGTGGAACTATGGACACTAGAGAAATGTATATTCTACATTCAATTCATAAGAAGCATGCCATACTTCATAGAATATAACAAACCAGCTCCTCTTTATTTACGTATATGAATCCATGTCAGAGGAGCATAAGCTTACATGATTCCATAGCTAGACATTGGGTTGAAGCCCACAGGCACAACAGCAGCACTGAAGATCTGAACCTCCTTGAGTTCACCATGAAAGTAGCGTTTGTTGTCACGGGGGTCATAACCAATGAAGACAGGTAGGCTGGAATTGAGGTTGACTATCTTGGAGCCGTTCTGTGACTTATCAAGTTTAGAATCAACGTAGATAGACCCAACAGTGCCATTTCGGACTGCAGCAACATGGTGCCAAGTTCCATCAGTGACTGGCACTGTTCCCTTAATGTTGAACTGGTACTCACGATTGTACACCGTAAACCATAGATTGCCATTGAGGATCCATAGCCACCACTCACCATAGATATCAGAGCGTTGCTGGATGACGCACAGTTGCTGCTTGATGTGGGGTGGGACCTTCACCCAAGCATGAACAGCAAAATCAGTCTGCCCAGAGAGAGAGGGCGTGGTGCCCATGGAAATGTATGTTGCACCATCAAACACAATACCATCAGTTGTGTGAGCAAGTTGGGACCCGGCCTGCTTCACAAGCCCAGTTGCCTTGTTCCCAGACGAGTCTGCGACCAGGAAGCCTATCTTCTCATCCAGCTTCCACCATGCAAACAGTGACTTAGAGATGCCCACAGCCTCATCTGATGTCGAAGAAATGGAATTCGAAGCATCCACCACAGTGGCCAGAAGAACAGCAAGAGCAAAGTAGAAAGAGAGATGGGAAGCCATTGTGTTATGATTTTCACTTGCTGCTGCATTCTTATATATCCTTCTTGTGGCCACGTACTTATGGAGAACTCCAGAATGCCTTAATGCATTAATTAACAAGGAAAACCTGAAAATTTAGAACAAACAACAGTTCGTACATAGACCATTGTGGAGCGCGTGGGAAGGTATAACAACCTATGGTACATAATATTGAATGTCTCAAGACTTTAGGAATTGCCTCAATTAACACGAGACATGAATATCTGGCCAGACCTCTAGAAATATTCCACGTGGCAGCTGTGCCTTATCCATGCCACCTGGATGGCCAGGTCAATGCCTATGTGACAGGCAGGTTGGCTCTGAGCTGCAGGAGATGCACGTTTTGCATTGTGGCTAGTAGGTCAGACTCAGTGTTCCTCCTTATCCTTCATCTAGAAGTCTGCCATGGGATTCCTGCATGGGCCTGACTGTAGAATGATAGCATGAGGTGGTGTGGTCACAAACTATTATCACATATGTCTTTTGTAGCAACTTGTTCCCAAGTCCATTGTCATCATCAAAACAGATATAGACAGAGGTCTATAGCTTGATTGATCCATTTGATCATACTACTACCATGGGATATGCTATAATTTCACAAGTATTTACATGAGTAAATATATGAGTATTTCACAGTAAGATAGTTTGGTGGAATGGCTCATTTGGACATTCAAAGAGATGATTGTGAAGTATGTGAACTTTTAGCATTTAGATTGAGATGGTTATTTGCTATCTCTTCGGTATGCATATATTATAGCAATGTGGAGTTTTGTTAGTGCTTCACCATATAAACTCTTTTATAGTCATGATTCAATATTACTAATAGAGTTGAGTTTACCTTTGTGATTGCTATGAGTTGCCGATGTTAGGTCATGGGATTAGTATTTGATGAGCATTCTTCCACTTGTTAGGGTAGAGTCTACCGAACACTTAGGCTATGTACAAGTGTGACAACAACAGTGCTATAACTCCTATCATTATCCACCTACAAAGTCCAAAGTGAATGACTTGGTGTTAATTCTTTTTCCCATCTTATGGTACATGGTTTATGTAAGGGGCTTTTTGCTTAGTGGAAAGGATTGTATTAGGTGTTGTGGCAAGTTGGACTGCAAGTTTATGAGATTCGGCATAACGTCCACCAGGTTGATCCTCTAGAAATTGTGCATGTGCAGTGGTTGAAACGATTTGTATAAGGGGATCAAGAATAATTGATACCACCTACAAATCCACTGATGCTTCCTAATATTCCTCCAGATCCTAGCCCATCTATGAGAGAACCCTGATGGTCTTCTATCATTCTGAGAGGAGGGGATGATGTGAGGTCGAAGTGATGTTGTATACTAATATTAATGTAGTGGGATTTTGGTAGCTGTTGGATTGGCTTATATATATTAGCTTGCTGACAACCATAGTAGAAATAGAACTTAAGACTATGGCATAAATATCATCCAACTATGAAATTTTGAAGAGCCAACTACAGCCTTATTTGCAACTAATAAATGCTCAAACCAATCTCAAAACCATAACTTTGAACCGAAGCAAGGGAATTTAAGAACTATTGCAGTCCATAACATACCATAATAATAAATGATACATCCCATTTCTAAATCTGTCTACTAGCTAAAGACTCCATAAACGTATGAGTCTCAAAGGTTGACCAAAGGGAAGACATAGAGACAAGTTTTACTGATGGTCGTAGATTTGAGTTAATGGTAGTCTTAGATTATTACTTATTTTATGTTGGCTGAAATAGTTTATAATAAGATATTCTTTGTTATCCAGCCTTTTTTCTTGGACAAAGTCTTATATACAAGGAGGTCTATTGTTATCCAAGATTTCTTTCTTATTATTTCTCCATTTCTATTTTGACAACTATTAAAAAGTTTCCATTTAATGCTTTTTTATCCACTTTTTCTTCAAAGAAGGGGGTAAAAGAGATAAATGTAATGAGTCCAAATGAAACATTTATAGCTCCAATGCAATAAGGATAAATAAATATAATAGAGGACAAACATAACAAACCCAAATAAAATCAGTATTTTCCTTTGAGGAGGGGATAACGAAGATGCAAAAGAGAAATAAAGTGAGAGCAACCTCCTAGATGTAGTGTTGGACAAAAACAAAAGTAATAAGTCCAATTTAATATAATTACTACTGAAGTAAGGAGTTCTTCATTCTCTTGAGAGCATTAAAATTTTCTTTAATTTTCCCATGTCAAGTATTGTTAGGGAAAATGCACTCAACTTGAAATTTTAGCAAAAGTTACTCCAACCCTTAAAACAAAAGCATACTCAACACCAGAAATAATCTACTAATGAAACAAAAATAAGATTTTTGGTTTCACATATATGCTCCATATTACTTAGCCCAACATCACATTGAGAATAAGAATCATAAGAGTCATAAATAATTGACGTATTATGAAAAAGAAATGTTGCAAATGAGGAAAGTATATTAGAAATCTGAAAAGATGGCATAGGCCAAGAAATAATAAAAAGGTTAGGAAAGAGAGAAATGCAAAAGAAAGAATCACATGGCAGATTTAAAGATTGATACTTATTTTGTGAAATCTCTAGCTTGTCCTCACATCCATCTTTAAAACAATTAAATTCCTCATTAATGCTAGGAATCCTACATTTCTATGTCTTTTGAAATTAATGTGTGCTTCTTTATGTATTCATAGAGGCTTGACATGAAATTAGAATGTAAATGATTTACTTGAGCTTGTACACATCATCTTTCTATAAGCTTGATCATTAAACATCCTCTAAGAACTAAACTGTATTATCCATAACTCTCTAATTGATATCATGATCACAATCCATGTTAGTGGGAAATAATAGGACATCAAGAACAAAAAACATTGTGTAATCATATCCTATGGAAGTTAGTATTGGCAATATATCATGGACAAACATAACATTAATATGATCACACTTTACATGACTAAAAGCTTGATTTAACATTAGAATAGTTCTAGAGTATTCAGCATCCCAATACTAAGACTAATATACAAAACGAAGCCAAATAGAGTTTGGCACTATTTCACTATATTGGTGGCCTAATAAAAGGATATAGAAACTCCACTAGCTAGTATGGTATAGAGTTTGAGCTTAAACTGTAGTATACATAAAGTTGGAGCCAAACTTCAATTTTGTTGCACTATAAAACAAAGCTCTAATATGCATTTATATCCCTTACAAACATTAGCTCTCTGTATTCAACTCTTGTATGCAAAACAATATCAAATGGTGTCTAATACAATTTCAATATACTAATGGCTTAATATGAGGAGATGGGTACCCCATTAATTAGAGCAATTGCCCAAGCTAGATAATAAAAAGCAATATAGCCTAATGAAAGTCAAACTAATGTCTCAGATGGTCAACTATACTTTTAACCACTCCCTATTATACATTTAAAACCCCCTTAGCTCCCCCTTCCATATGAATGCATGCTTTAGCTTTCACCTCAATCCAAGGAGTTAAGGATGTACCTAAAGGAGGAATTAACATTTTTATAATACAAAAAGATGCTTATCAACACCACCACTAGGTCAAAGCCCCAAAGCCCATTTATCCACTAAGTCCTATTAACTTCTGAGACTTCCTCACCATATAATTATACCCTTGGTTACTAAGTAAGAGGACCACTCCTTTTTGGGAATTTGGGATGACATTTCAAAACATTATAGCCTAATGCAAGTTTTATAAATACTCTCCCCACCTTTTGCCACCAAAATGCTCTAATCATATGGCTAAAGCAAAGTTCTAATGAGTCAAGTAAGATATCCAAGTAGACAGTGCTACCCACACTTAGATTGAGAGCATTAACCATTTGATCTCCCAAAAGAGGTAGAATAACTTTTTGAATATTTCACTAAGTTATTTCACTTATCCATTCATGTTCACCTTAGCCTTGAACTCTCTAACATTCATATTATCACTCATCATATGGCATAGCCTTCTTGAGTCATACTAGCCTTCCCTGGCCACACTAGTTCTTTAGAGTTATACCCTAGGATTTTAGTTTAGATCTAGTTTTTTCCATTTTCTTTTTTTTGTTCTTTCCTTTTGGGATTTTGGTTTAGATTTAGCTTTTACATTGTTTAGATCTCCCTTTCCTTTTAGTTTTTTTTTTCTCCCTTCTTTTGCTTCTTCCTTTTTCATTTATTTTCATGGCAGAGCAGTAGTCTCCTCTTCCATTAACTCTAGAGCAGCAGTTGATGCAATTGCTTGATGCTATGCAATTGCAATTGAACAACCAAATTCAATTGATGGTGGCATTCATAGCACGTGGTACAACTCTTTTTGCTCTTGGTGCCAATCCTTGCGTTCGGCCAGAGTTCTTTCATGGGAATTCTGGGGATGATGTGTACCATTGGTTCGATCACTTCACGGTGATTGCCACATATCATTTCTGGGATGATACTCAATATTTGCATGAGTTTCCCATGTATCTCCAAGGGATGGTGCTACAGTGGTACAATAGTTTGAGTGTAACCACTCATGGGGATTGGAATGTTCTCCCAGACATCTTCAAATGCACATTCGGACATGCCGATGATTGTGATAATGCCTTCCAACAATTGCATTATCTTTGTCAAAGCTCATATGAGTTAGTGATGTAATTTAGCATTCGTTTTCGAAGCCTTTTGTGATAAAGTGGATTTTTGGCAGTTTTTCAACAAAAATTGTGATCTGGAGATTTAAAATGACCCAAAAACACAAGCTTTTTATTATTAATTATGTATATTTTTTTAACAAAATATAAGGTATTGGTGTGAATATGGAAACAAGATGCTCGTGATGTTAGGCACTAGCTTTGACCACGTAGTCAACATCGGTCAAAGGGAGGCTCAAGGGTATATTAAGGCATGTTAGGCTAAGGGACTTAACCTACTCTAAGGCTCACAGTGGAATGGTGGCACAATGGAGTTTTTGAGGTAGTTCGGGGGTGGTTGGGTGGTGAGTGTCACGAATGTGACTTCGGGTATCAAAAGTTACCTATCGACCAGTCCTTACGGACACTCTTACCTTACTGCCACGATGGCAGGAGGTCAGTATTGCTGGACCCTTTATCAATCCCTCTTGTGCTAGTGGAGTTAACTAGGCATTTCGAGTGTACTTAGACCGGACGAGCATAAAGACGGAATTCCTACGTGTTATTAGCTAAGCATACTTAGCCCGGTAAGGAGTTCCTGTCTCGTTTTGTCTTGCACTTGCTAGTGACAAGAACCCTTGTATATTGAGATTAGTCCCTCAATATCGCTACATGATAGCTTACCATGTCTGCCAAACACCCTCGCTATCATGCCCTTTGTTTTAGTCTCATTTCGGTCCCAAATGCTATTTATGGAAAGTGTCCAGATTTGCTCATTTGGCATATCTACGGAATGTAGAGATTGGTTTGAACACAATAGTGTTCGTCCCATATCCAAATTCACAATCTAGAGACATTCCATATTTAGTAAATTTCGAGCTTGTCCCAGAGACTAACTCCTGATACTAAGGGAAGCTTGGGGTGAAAGCCCAAAGCATGTGTTCCTCAAGGGGGGGGGGGGGGGGGGGGCTATAGGGGGTTCCAAATGGTATAGTAGGGATAGTGGGTAGGTCGGGCATGGCTGACCAACCTGAGGCATAGTCTAGCTCTCGCTTGTGTGCCTGTCCTTGTTCTGCGTCCGGCTTGGGTCTAAGCCCATGCTAGTTGGTGGAGTACCCATATTCTCGCGTTAGGCCACCGGTATGCCGAAATAGTGCCAGACTCTGTTTGGCTCCGTTTTGCGTGCTACTCCTGGCATTGGGATGCTGGTTACTCTAGGACTGTTCCAAGTCGCTCCGGGCTCCTGTCCCTTCGCTCCTCGGGCTTAATGCTCGGGAGTTGCTCCGTGGTTCGGTTCCATCACTCTTTGGCTTCACGCTTGGGAGTTATGCACTGTTCCTTCGTTCAGTGGCCCAAGGCCTTGAACTTCAGGTTCCTATGGACACGTGGCATATGACCGTGGCATCTATCACATGGCACATAGAGGGTTTAGGTTCCGCTTCGTGGTGTTATCCTATGGTAAATCACCATAGGATAAAGGGTCAAAACCACATGCGCTACAGTGAGTAACTTCAAGAGATGGCATAGCATAGTCCAAAGTGACTAGATCTTTGTTTTTTTTCACCAAATCATAACATTAATATTAGAGGGGTTGGTTCTAATGGCCAACCAAGCTAAATGCTGGAATCCTATTGTCGATGGTGGTGCCGAAGATAGTGCTTATGGAGTTGCGGAGGTTTGGACCATTCAAGATGTTGTTCATGAACTACAAACCTTTAATCGAAATCAACAAGAAATGCAAGACGAGATGCAAGACGAGATGCATGGCATGATGGATACCATGCATGGGCATGTTGAGGCACTTGAGGTTGGACATGGTAGCACTCCAAGTAAGCCTTCTTTGGTAGATCGACTCAAGATTCCAACCTTTTCCAATGATGGTGGTGTGGATGAGTGTCTTGCTTGGCTATCCAATGTGAAGAAATTCTTGGTTGCTAAGGGAATTCCAGATATAAAGGCGTTAGTGGCTATTCCAATGGTTTTGCATGATGCAGGTATTCGGTGGTGGAATTGGCTTAAGGAGTCTTGTGTTGCAAATAAAAAACCATTAGTGTCTACTATGGATAAGTTTGAGGCTGCTTTCCATTTACGTTTTGCCCCTCACTACAATGTGGAGAATGCTCGCACAAAATTTTGACATTTCTAGTAAAGGAAAATGACACTCGAGGACTATATTTAGAAGCTTACTTGTTTGATTAGCTGTGTTCTAACAAAGGATCCAGATCAGAATAGGTCCTACTTCATTGATGGTCTTCATAGTGAGAGCATGCGGCAACACTTGCATTATTCTTAACCTAGAAAGAGTTTAGAGAAGTTCTTTGATACAACTTGTCGACTTGACAATGATAAGCATAAGTCTTGCAAGCATTCGCAAAGTCCTTCTGTCAAGAATTGTCGTGATCACTGTGGACACAAGGATGGGAATAAGCACCATAAGTTAAAGTTTGTGGTGACTACTTCGGATGCAAAAGGGTCAAAGAAGTAGA
This sequence comes from Selaginella moellendorffii, assembly GCF_000143415.4. Taxonomy (NCBI): domain Eukaryota; kingdom Viridiplantae; phylum Streptophyta; class Lycopodiopsida; order Selaginellales; family Selaginellaceae; genus Selaginella; species Selaginella moellendorffii. The sequence goes on along the minus strand of NW_003314292.1, from coordinate 1,209,704 downwards.
AGTTCTTTGTGAAGAATTATAAACAAAGTTGTCATCATTGTGGCCAGTTTAGACACTACAAGGCTGATTGTCCATAGTTGAAGAACAAACAGCAGGGCAAGAAGAATGGCCAATCTTTTATTGATGGTAAATCCGATGCTAAAAAGTTACAAACTTTGCAATATGAGGATGATGGGGACAACCATTCTGGTCGAAAGAAAAGGCTTTCGATCATTGTTCGCCAACTCAATTATGTATGGAACAAAATGGAACTCGAGGATACTCATGAATCAACTTTAATGTTAGAAGGTGTATTTGATGGTGGTCCAATGCAAATTTTACTGGATAGTGGGAGTGATGACAACTTTGTTTCAGCAAAGTTTGTTGTGAAGCATAGCCTGGTCACACGAGGAGTTCTTCCATACATGGTGGAAGGTGCAATTACTTTTACTCAACATTTCAATGTTTGTGTAGAGGGGCTGGAAGTGTTGGTTGAAACCACCACACTTGTGGAGACTTTTTATGTTGTGGATATCCATTATGTGGATTTCATTTTTGGGATGCCATGGTTAGTGAAGGTGGATCCAAAGATAAAGTGGAGTATTAAATGTGTCTAACTGGAGTATAGCGGCGTTAAAGGTGTGTAGTTTGGAGAAGGAGTTCAACCGCTAGTTATTATGTTCTCTACTACATCTTTGAAGCAAACTTGTTATAATAGAAAAGCACTTTCGAGTTACTTGCTGTTTGTTCGTGATTTGGGGGACCAAGGCACGTGTGGGGGAGAAGCAGTAGTATGGGATGTACTCAACGAGTTTTCTGATGTTTTTCCATCTGAACTTCCTCATAGGTTACCTCCATTACGAGATGTAGAGCATGGGATTACATTAGAGCCGAGGACACAGTCAATTTACTGGCGTTCATTTCAGTTAAGTTATGTAAAGGAGCAAAAAGTTCAACGACAAGTTAAAGAGTTACTTGAGTTTGGATTTATTTAACCAAGTAAGTTTCTATTTAGTGTTTCAGCCTTGCTTGTGAAGAAGGACGATTCCATGCCAATGTGTATTGACTGCCATGCCTCGAACAAGAAGACAGTGAAGGATAAGATGCTAATGCCATGTGTGGATAATATTTTAGACAAGCTTGGTGAAGCACGAGTGTTTACCAAGATTGATTTGAGAAGTGGATATCATTAGATTGCAATGGATGATGCATTTATCTCCAAGATAACATTCAACATAAGCTTTGGGCATTTTGAGTTTACAATTATGCCATTTGGTTTGATGAATGCACTAGCCATTTTGACTCGGTTGATAACAGAGGTATTTGGGTGTTATCTTCATGAGTTTATAGAGATTTTCTTGGACAATATTCTTGTTTTCAATAAAAATATGGAGGACCATAAGGTGCATTTGCGCAACATTCTTTTGTTACTCCGTGACAACAAACTTTATATGACGAAGAGCAAATATAAGTTTGCAAAGTCGGAGGTGGAATATCTAAGCCATATTGTGACATCTAAGGGTGTTAAGACGGATCCAAGGAAGGTGGCTGTGGTGGAGAATTAGCTTACACCAACTACAATGGCTAAGTTATGTAGTTTCCTTGGAATGGCTAGTTACTTCCAATGTTTCCAATATAAGTTTGTGGAGTTGGCTATTCCTTTGACACAGTTGTTGCACAAGAACTTGCCATTCGAGTGGAAGAAGCCACAAGAGGAGAAATTTGTAGTGCTAAAATGATTGTTGAAAGAGGCTCCAATGTTTTGCATTGCTGATCCATCAAAACCTTATGAAGTGACATGTGATGCAAGTGGTTATGTATTGGGAGGAGTTCTCATGAAAGAAGGACAACTTATTGCATATGAGAGTCAAACTTTGAATCCTGCAAAACAATGTTATTCCATATATAAGCAAGAGTTAGTCTCTATTGTTCATGCTTTGCGGACATAGCGGCACTATCCTTATGGTGCAGTGTTCGTGATGTTGACAGATCATAAACCACTTGTGTATCTTTTCACACAAGAGGAGTTGAACACTAGGCAAGCTTGTTGGATGGTCAAACTCATGGAGTTTGGGGAGTTTCCTATTGAGCATCGTCTAGGAAAATCGAATGTGGTGGTGGATGCTTTATCTTGTATTCGTCATGTGACAGCATTACAAACATAATTTTGTCATCATTTGAATAAAGTGGTCAATGAGTTTGGGCTATTGATTGAGCATGCTCAGGCTCAAGATGTTGAGGTGGCCTCTTTGTGTGACCAAATGAAAGCCCCTTTCTCATTAGTGGATGGGATTCTCTATTATAATGGCTGTGTATATTTGCCATGGGTGGATGTGTTAATTACTCAAGTTTTATTCCACTATCATAATTGTCTGGAGGCCAGTCATTTTAAGGGGAAAAAGATATATGAGTTGATTAAGTGCAATTTTTATTGAAGGAATATGAAAGCTGATATCCTCAAGTATTGTAAATCATGCGAGCTCTGTCAACAGGTTAAGGTGCCACGGGAGAAGCCAGGGGGACTTTTGCAACCTTTACTTATTCTTTAGAGCTGTTGGTGTAGTATTTCTATGGACTTCATCACTTGTTTGCCATGAACACAGAGGCAAAAGGAGCAAGTATGGGTCATAGTGGATCAGTTGACGAAGTATGTGCAGTTGTTGGCTCTTCGGAAGACTGTCATTGTCCTAGACTTGGCTATAGTCTACTTAGAGAAGGTTTTTTTTTTTTGATTTTGGTTCGCCAAAAGATATCATTAGTGATCAAAATTCAAAGTTCACAAGTGGATTTTAAAAGAGCTTTGCGAAGGCTATACAAGTGACTTTAAAACTCTTGAGTGGAGATTATCCTCAAATAGATGGGCAAACTGAGCATGTAAATCAAGTGGTGGAGGATATGCTACGTTGTAGCGTTAGTCAAAGGCAAGGACAATGGGATCTATATATTTTGTTAGTGCAATTTGCTTACAACAGTAGCCCACACATTGGAACCAAGCAAAGTCCTTACTTTGTTATGTTTGGAAGACATCCCCAAACAACAGTGGAGTTGGGATTGCATTTGAGTAAGGATATTCAAAATAAGTTTGATTCTGAAGCAATTGACCTGGCTATAGAACTTAATAAGATTCTGGTGGTATGCAAATAGAATTTGTAGGTAACTCAAGATAGAGTGGAGAAGTTTGCTAATGAGAATCGATAAATTCGGGAATATAAAGTGGGTGATCTTATCTTTATGCGAGTGATCTTTCTGTCAAATGAGTGGTAAAACACCTTGGTGCCTTTGCAGAGAGGGAAGAGTGATAAACTTTCTCATTGATATGCTGATCCATATGAAGTGCTAGAGCACATTGGTAAAGCAGCTTATCAGGTGTAGAACACCTGAATTTGGAGCCGAACTCCAAGCCCGTTGCACTACGAAACGAGGGTCCGGTACAATCCCACGAGCACCAGCTCCCCGTATCCAGCACCTGCACACAAAATGGTGTCAGACGGAGTCTGGCACAATTTTGGCATACCGGTGGCCTAACGCGAGAAGGAGGGTACTCCACCGACTAGAGCAGCATGGAGCTTGGGCTTAGACCCAAGCCGGACGCAGAACAAAGAGCGACACAGCCCACTATCCCTACTATACATTTGGAACCCCCCACAGCCCCCCCCCCCCCC